>NC_092755.1:36824839-37124839 GCF_047496795.1 Chiloscyllium punctatum | reverse complement strand
CATTTGATGTAACTTTTAAGCAGAACAAAGAATGTTATTAAGCTGTGGTCAGACTCCTGGGGCTAAATGGTATCGTTCTGTCTGTGTGGTTGAATTTTTTTGGAGAAACAATCCCCTCATTTGCTTGACTGTGGCACTGTGATTGCGCTATTGAAACAGCAATGACTCTTTCTGGGTCTCATTGATGTCTGGGTGTAAATTAGGGTCCGTTGTTCATCGCTGACTCTATAAGCAGTTCTTTTACATGGGAATATTCAATTTAAAATGTTGATCTTGCAACACAGGAAGGTTTTCTCCCAGACAGGGAGTCAGACGTCCACTACTGATCCTTACTGCCCATGACAGGACTCAAACCGAGAGATTTATTTTTGTGACTCAGTCAGATGTGGTATACAATAGCTCACACAGTCCTGTCATTCCACACATCCCGGTTTCTGGACTCGGAATCAGAGGATCTTGTTGGAGAAACACTTCCAACAGATGGGACAATCCAAGCGATACCCAATATCCACATTTTCCCTCAGGGGAGTCTCTGAAAAGTTGTCTGTCAGGATCTTTCTATAATATTTACTCAGTTAATTGCTAGGACAGAGAGATTCACTGGAGGCTCAGATTGTGAGTTTGAAGAGTAGTCACTGCTTTGATGTAGGAAATGGAAGGGTATCATTTGGATTGTTCATTTCACCCATTTGAAGAGGGGGCTATAGCTTTCATTGTGAATGGGAGCTTGAGAGAAGCTGATTTATCGTGGTTGTGGGGATGTTTAAACAAACTTTCAGGAACGGATTAATACACCAGAGGAATGTATCAATGTTTACAGGGGGCTCCGAGAGGGGGGGGGGGGGTGGGGGGAATGTGTCAGGGTTTACAGGGGGCATTTGACGGGGTGGGGGGAATGTGTAGTGTTTACAGGGGGCTCCGAGAGGGGGTGGGTGGAATGTGTCAGTGTTTACAGGGGACTCCGAGAGGGGTGGGCAGGGGGAATGTGTCAGGGTTTACAGGGGACTCCGAGAAGGGTAGGGGGCGAATGTGTCAGTGTTTACAGGGGGCAATGAGAGGGGTGGGGGGGAATGTGTCAGTGTTTACAGGGGGCTTCGAGGCGCTGGTGGAATGTACATGTATTTACAGGGGGCTCCCGTCCCCTCACCCACCCCCAACACCGTCCAAACCCGCTCCCATCAACCCCATCTGAAACCATTCCCCCCAAACCCGTGCGACGCCATTTCCCCCCAAACCCGTGCGACACCGTTGCCCCCCCAAACCCGTGCGACGCCGTTGCCTCCCCAAACCCGTGCGATGCTGTAGCCCCCCCACCCCGTGCGACGCCGTTCCACCCCCACCCCGTGCGACACCGTTGCCCCCCCACCCCGTGTGATGCCTTTGCCTCCCCACCCTGTGCGACGCCTTTCCCCCGCAGCCCCGTGCAACGCCATTGCCCAACCCCGTGCGACGCCATTGCCCCCCCAACCTCATGCCACGCCATTGCCCCCCAGCACCGTGCGACGCCGTTGCCCCCCAACCCGATGCGACGCAGTTCCCCCCAACCCTGTGCAACACCATTCCTCCCCCAACCCTATGCATCGCCGCCCCCAACCCCGTGCAACACTGTCCCGCCAACCCCGTGCATCACCATATCCCCCCCAACCCGACCGACACAATTTCCCCCCACTCCGTGCAACACCATCCCCAAAACCCCGTCACCACACCCCGTGCAACGCCGTTTCCCCCAACCCCGTCCAACCCCTTTGCCCCCAAACCCGTTGCCAGAACACTGTTGCCACCAATCACCGAATGCCTAAGGGAATCCTCAGAGAATGTGAGGGAGTCCCCAGAGTGTGACAGAGAGGGTCCCAGTGAGTCCCAGATTGTGTGAGAGAGTCCCATGGTGTGTAAGGGAATCCCTAAGTGTAAGAGAGAATCACAGAATGTCCCAGAGTGTGTGTGCGCGACAGAATGTTCTGGGGTTGGGGAGTGGGGGGGGGGTTGTGCGTGGGAGCATCCCTTGTGATGGGGGGTGCGGTTTCACACGTGAGAAAGAGTGCCTCTGGTTGGGGTGGCGCGCGCACGCGAGAAGGTGTCCCAGAGTGTGTGAGGGAATCCCACAGTGTGTACCCAGAGTGTGTGGGAGAGGGTCCCAGTGTCCCAGAGTATGTAAGGGAATCCTGAAGTGTGAGACAGTGTCCCAGAGTGTGTTTGTGAGTCCCAGAGCGTGTAAGGGGATCAGAGTGTCCCAGAGTGTGGGAGAGAATCCCGGAGTGTCCCAGAGTATGTGGGAGAGGTTCCCAGAGTGTGTAAGGGAATCCCAGAGGGTCTGGAAGAGGGACCCAGTGTCCCAGATGAGGTAAGGTAGTCCCAGAGTGTGTTAGGGATTCCTAGAGTGTGTGAAAGAATTCCAGAGTGTCCCAGAGTATGTAAGGGAATCCCAGAGTGTGTACCAAGAGTTTGTGGGAGAGGGTCCCAGTGTCCCAGAGTGTGTGTGAGAGAGTGTGAGTCCCAGATTGCGTAAGGGAATCCCAAAGTGTCCCAGAGTGGGTTTGGGATTCCTAGAATGTGTAAGGGAATCCCAGAGTGTGAAATGGAATCCCACAGTGAGTGAGAGAGAGTCCCAGAATGAGTGAGAGAGTCCCAGAGTCCCATGGTGTGTAAGGGAATCCCCGAGTGTAAGAGAGAATCCCCGAGTGTCCCAGAGTGTGTGAGAGAATCCCAGTGTCCCAGAGTTTGTAACAGAATCCCAGAGTGAGAGAGAGTCTCAGGGTATGTGAGAGAGACCCAGAGTCCCATGGTGTGTAAGGGAATCCCCGAGTGTAAGAGAGAATTACAGAATGTCCCGGAGTGTGTAAGGGAATCCCAGAGTGTCTGAGAGGACACCCCGTACTGGCCTCTTACCCTCCCTCGATCTCTTCATAGCCAACTGCCGTCCCTCCTAGTTGATTTTGTCCGAGAGTGTGTAACAGAATCCTAGGGAGTGTGTGAGAAAGTCCCATGGTGTGCCAGAGGGAATCCCAGAGTGTATGAGAGGGCATCCCAGAGTCTCTGAGAGGGAATCCCAGAGAGTCCCAGGATGTTTGAGAGAATCCCCGAGTGTCCCAGTCTGTGTGAAAGAGTCCCAGAGTGTGTAACGGAATCCCGGAGTGTGTGAGAGAGAAACCCAGAGAGTCCCAGGGTGAGTGAGAAAGAATCCCAGGGTGTGTGTGAGAGAATCCCAGAGTGTCCCAGCGTGTGTAAGGGAATCCCAGAGTGTGTGGGCGAGTGTCCCAGTGTCCCAGGGTGTGTAAGGGAGTCCTAGGGTATGTGAGAGAATCCCAGTGTCCAGATTGCGTAAGGGAATCCTAGAGTGTGTCAGGGATTCCTAGAGTGTGTGAGAGAATCTCATAGTGTCCCTGAGTGTGTAATGGAATCCTACAGTGAGTGAGAGAGAGTCCCAGAGTGAGTGAGAGAGTCCCAGAGTCCCATGGTGTGGGAATCCCCAAATGTTGGAGAGATTCCCCGAGTGTGCCAGAGTGTGCGAGAGAATCCTAGTGAGTGCAAGAGAATCACAGTGTCCCAGAGTGAGTGGGAGAGAGTCCCAGTGTCCCGGGTTGTGTGAGAGAGTCCCAGAGTGTATGAGAGAATCCCATTGTGTCCCAGGGTGTGTGTGAGGGAGTCCCAGAGTGTGTGTGAGGGAGTCCCAGAGTGTGTGTGAGGGAATCCCAGAGTGTGTGGGCGAGGGTCCTAGCGTCGCAGATTGTGTAAGGGAATCCGAGAGAGTCCCAAAGTGTGTAAGCAATTCCCAGTGTGTGAGAGAATCCCAGAGTGTGTGAGGGAGTCCCAGAATGTGTGAGACAATCCCAGAGTGTCCCAGAATGTGTGAGAGATTCCCCGAGTGTGCGAGATAATCCCAGTGTGTTTAAGAGAATAACAGTGTCCCAGAGTGTGTGGGAGTGGGTCCCACAGTGAGTGGGAGAAGGTATCAGTGTCCCAGGTTGTCTGAGAGAGTCCCAGGTTGTGTGAGAGAGTCCCAGAGTGTGTCAGAGAATCCCATAGTGTCCCGGAGTGGGTAACGGAATCCCAGAGTGTGAGAGAGAATCACAGTATCCCAGAGTGTGTGTGAGAGAATCCCAGAGTCCTATGGTGTGTAAGGGAATCCCCGAGTGTAAGAGAGAATCACAGAATATACCATTGTTGAAGGAAAACACAAAGTGTGTGAGTGAGTGAGTCCCAGGCTGTGTGTGAGTGAGAGTGAGTGAGTTAGTCCCAGGCTCTGTGTGCGTGTGTCTGTGTGTGTGTGTGTGTATGTGTGAGCGCGAGAGTCCCAGGCTGTGTGTGGGTGTGTGTGTGAGTGAGTCAGTCCCAGGCTGTGTGTGTGTCTGCGTCAGTGAGTGAATCCCAGGCTGTGAGCATGTGAGTGAGTGAGCCAGTCCCAGGCTGTGTGTGTGTATATCTCCGTCACAGTGAACCCCTCACACTCACTCCAGCACCGTCACTCTGACCGACTGACACTGACCCAATCACCGTAACCCTGACCCCATCACACTCGGTCCATCGCTGTCACACTAACCACCTCACACTCACTCCATCACCGTCACCCTGACCCCCTCACATTGACTCAATCACCATCACCCTGACCCCATAACACTCATTCTGTCACCGACACCCTGACCCCCTCACACGCACTCCATCACACTCCCACACTGACCGCCTCACATTCACTCCATCACTGTCACCCTGACCCCCTCATACTCGCTCCATCACCCTCACTCTAGCCACCTCACTCTCACTTCCTCAGCTTCACCCTGGCCACCTCATACTCACTCTATCACAGTCACGCTAACCCATCACACTCACTCCATCACAGTCACCATGATCCCCTCACACTTATCCATCAACTTCAACCTGACCCCCTCACATTGACTCCATCCTCATCTCCCAGACCCCATCACACTCACTCCATCGCCATAACCTTCACCCCCTCACACTCACTCCGTCACCGTCACACTGAACCTATCACACTCACTCCATCACTGTCAACTTGACCCCCTAACGCTCACTCAATCACCCACACCCTAACCTCCTCACACTCACTCCATCACTGACAAACTGACCCCCTCACACTCACTCACTCTATCACCTTCGCACTGAACCCCTCACACTCACTCCATCATCGTCACCCTGACCCCCTCACGCCCACTCCATCACCCCCACCCTGACCCCTTCATACTCACTCCATCCCCATCACCATGACGTTCTCACACTCCATCATTGTCACCCTGACCCACTCACACTCACTCCATCACCGTCACCCAGATCCCCTCAGACTCACTCCCTCACCCTCACCCTGGCCACTTCTTACTCACTCTATCACTGTCACCCTGACCCCTCACACTTACTCCACCATGGTCACCATGATCGCGTCACACTCACTCCATCAGTTACACTGACCCCCTCACACTCACTCCATCACTGTCACCCTGAACCTCTGACACTCACTCCATCACCGTCACCCCGACACACTCACACTCACTCCATCACCCTCACAATGACGCCTCAAACTGACTTCCTCACTGTCACCCTGAACCCCTCACACTCACTCCATCACCGTCAGCCTGACCCCCTCCCATTCACTGCATCATAGTCACGCTGACTCCCTCACACTCACTCCATCACCATCACCCTGACCCTCTCACAATCACTCCATCGCCGTCACACTGATCAGCTCACACCCACGTCATCACCGTTACCCTGACACCCTCACACTCACTCCATCACCGTCACATTGAACCCCTCACACTCACTCCAACACAGTCACCCTGACCCCCTTGCACTCACTCCATCACAGTCACCCTGACCCCCCCACACTAACTCCATCACTGTCACATTGAACCCCTCACACTCACTCCATCACCATCACCCTGACCCTCTCACACTCACTCCATCACCATCACCCTGACCCTCCCACAATCACTCCATCGCAGTCACACTGATCACCTCGCACCCACATCATCACCGTCACATTGAACCCCTCACACTCACTCCATCACCATCGCATTGAACCCCTCACACTCACTCCCTCACCCTCACCCTGGCCACCTCTTACTCTCTTTTTCACTCTCACTCTGACCCCCTCACACTCAATCCACCACGGTCACAATGATCCCCTTAAACTCGCTCCATCGCCCTCACCCTGGTCACCTCACACTCACTCCCTCACCCTCACCTTGACCCCTCACGCTCACTCCATCACAATCACACTGACCCACTCACACCAACTCCATCACCATCACCTTGATCCCCTCATACTCCCTCCATCACTCTCACCCTGGCCACCTCATACTGTATCACCGTCACCCAGACCCCATCACACTTATTCCATCCCCCTCACCCAGACCCCATCACACTCACTCCATCACCATCACCCTGACATCCTCACACTCACTCCATCACCGTCACCCTAACCCGCTCATACTCTCTCCAGCATCATCACCATGAAAGTCTCTCACATACTCCATCACTGTCACCTTGACCTCCTCACACCCCCTCCATCACCGTTACCCTGGCCACCTCATACTCACTGTATCACCATCACCCTGACATCCTCACACTCACTCCATCTCTGTCACCCTGACCCCCTCACACTCACTCCATCACCCTCATCCTGACCCCCTCACACTCACTCCATCACCCTCATCCTGACCCCCTCATACTCACTCCATTACAGTCACACTGACCCACTCACACCAACTCCATCACCGTCACCCTGACAGTCTCACAGTCACTCTATCACAGTCACCTTGACACCATCACATTCATTCCATCACTGTCAACCTGACCCACTCACTCTCATTCCATCACCGTCACCATGGTCCCCTCACACTCACTCCCTCACCCTCACCCTGACACTCTCACACTCACTCCTTCAACATCACCCTGAACCCCTCACACTCATTCCATCGCCTTCACCCTGACCGCCTCTCACTCTCACTACATCACCATCACACTGACTGCCACACACTCACGCAGTCTCAGTCTCTATGTACCCTCACACTCACCCCATCAATTTCACCCTAACCCCCTCACAATCACTCCATCACCGACACCCTGACCCTCTCATACTCACTCCATCACCATGACCCCTTCTCCCTCACTCCCACTCCATCACCCCTACCCTGACCCCGTCATACTCACTCCATCCCAGTCACCCTACCCTTTCACACTCACCCCGTCGCCCTGAACCCGTCTCACTCGCTCCATCACTGTCACCCTGACCAAATCACACTCGCTCCATCACCCTCACCCTTGCCACCTCACACTCACTCCCTCACCGTCACTCTGGCCACCTCTTACTCTCTTTTTCACTTTCACCCTGACCCCTCACGCTCACTCCATCACAATCACACTGACCCACTCACACCAACTCCATCACCATCACCTTGATCCCCTCATACTCCCTCCATCACTCTCCCCCTGGCCACCTCATACTGTATCACCGTCACCCTGACCCTTTCACACTTATTCCATCCCCCTCACCCAGACCCCATCACACTCACTCCATCACTGTCAACGTGTCCTCCTCACACCCCCTCCATCACCGTTACCCTGGCCACCTCATACTCCCTGTATCACCGTCACCCTGACATCCTCACACTCACTCCATCATCGTCACCCTGACCCCCTCACACTCACTCCATCACCCTCATCCTGACCCCCTCATACTCAATCCATCACAGTTGCTCTGGCCCCCTCACACTCACCCTATCACAGTCACACTGACCCACTCACACCAACTCCATCACCGTCACCCTGACAGACTCACACTCACTCTATCACAGTCATCTTGACACCATCACATTCATTCCATCACTGTCACCCTGACCCACTCACTCTCACTCCATCACTGTCACCATGATCCCCTCATACTCACTCCCTCACCCTCACCCTGACACTCTCACACTCACTCCTTCAACATCACCCTGAACCCCTCATACTCATTCCATCACCTTCACCCTGACCGCCTCTCACTCTCACTACATCACCGTCACCCTGACCCCCACACACCTACCCAGTCTCAGTCTCTATGTACTCTCACACTCACCCCATCATTGTCATCCTAACCCCCTCACAGTCACTCCATCAACGTCACTCTGACACACTCACACACACTTCATCACCATCACCCTGACCCCCTCACATTGACTCAATCACCATCACCTTGACCCCATAACACTCATTCCATCACCGACACCCTGACCCCCTTGCACTCACTCCATCACCGGCACCCTGACCCGTCACACTCACTCCATCACCCTCACACTGACCGCCTCACATTCACTCCACCACTGTCACCCTGACCCCCTCACACTCACTCCATCACCGTCACCCTGACCCTTTCACACTCACTCTGACCGCTCAAACCTACGTCCGCAGTGTCACCCTGACCCCCTCACACTCATTCCATCTCCCTCACCCTGACCCTTTCACACTCACTCCATCACCATCACCCTGACCCTTTCACACTCACTCCATCACTGTCACCCCAACCCACTCACACTCACTCCATCACTGTCACCCCAACCCACTCACACTCACTCCATCAGTGTCACCCTGACCCCTCACACTGACACAATTACCATCACCCAGAGGCCCTCACAATCACTCCATCACCGTCATCCTACCCCCCTCACGCTCTCTCCATCACCGTCGCCCTGACCCCATCTCACACGCTCCATCACTGTCACCCTGACCCCCTCATACTCGCTCCATCACCCTCACTCTAGCCACCTCACTCTCACTTCCTCAGCTTCACCCTGGCCACCTCATTCTCACTCTATCACAGTCACGCTAACCCATCACACTCACTCCATCACAGTCACCATGATCCCTCACACTTATCCATCAACTTCAACCTGACCCCCTCACATTGACTCCATCCTCATCTCCCAGACGCCATCACACTCACTCCATCGCCATAACCTTCACCCCCTCACACTCACTCCGTCACCATCACACTGAACCTATCACACTCACTCCATCACTGTCACCTTGACCCCCTAACGCTCACTCAATCACCCACACCCTAACCTCCTCACGCTCACTCCATCACTGACAAACTGACCCACTCACACTCACTCACTCTATCACCTTCACACTTAACCCCTCACACTCACTCCATCATCGTCACCCCGACCCCCTCACACCCACTCCATCACCCCCACCCTGACCCCTTCATACTCACTCCATTCCCCACACCCTGACCTTTTCACACTCCATCACTGTCACCCCGACCCACTCACACTCACTCCATCTGCGTCACCCTGACTCCCTCACACTCTCTCCATCACCCTCACAATGACGCCTCAAACTGACTTCCTCACTGTCACTCTCTGAACCCCTCTCACTCACAACATCGCCGTCACCCTGATCCCCACACACTCACTCCATCACTGTCAAATGGACCCCCTCACACTCACTGTATCACCGTCACACAGACCCTCTCACACTCTCGCCATCCACGTCACCCTGAACCCTTCACGCTCACTCCATCACCGTCCCACTGATCCCTTCACACTGACTCCCTCACCATCACAAATACCCCTTCGTAATCACTCCATCACCATAACCCTGAACCACTCACACTCACTCCATCGCCATCTCACTGACCCCTCACACTTACTCCGTCACTATGATCCCCTCATCTCATTCCATCACCGTCACCCTGATTCTGTCACACTCATTTCATCACCATCATACTGACACCCTCACACTCACTCCATCGCTGTCACTATGACCTCCTCACAGTCACTCCATCGCTGTCACTATGACCTCCTCACAGTCACTCCATCACCGTTGCCCTGACCCCCCCACACTCGCTCCATCACCATCACACTGCCCCCCTCACACTCACTCCATCTCCGTCACCCTGACCCCCTCACACGTACCCCATCACCGTCTCACTGACCCCATCACACACACTCAATCACCGTCACCATGAACCCCTAACACTCACTCCATCACCATCACCCTGACCCTCTCACACTCACTCCATCACCGTCACACAGATCCCATCACACTCACCATCACTGTCACACTGACGCCCTCACACTCGCTCCATCACCGCCACCCTGATCGCTTCACACTCACTTCATCAGCGCCATGCGGACCCCTCACACACCCTCCAAACCTGTCACCCTGACCCCCTCACACTCAGCCAGTCACATTCACTATGACCCCCTCACACTCACTTCATCACCGTCACCCTTGCACCCACACACTCACTCCATCACTCTGACCCCCTCACGCTCACTCCATCACCCTCACCCTTACCCATCACACTCACATCCTCACTGTCACCCTGAAGCCCGCATACTCACACCATCACTGTCAACTTGTTCCCCTCACACTCACTCCAACACCGTCACCCTGATCCCCTCACACTCACCCAGTCACGGACAATGTGATCCCCTCACAATCACTCCATCACCGTCGCCCTGACCACCTCACACTCGCTCCATCACCGTCGCCCTGACCCCCTCACACTCGCTCCATCACCGTCGCCCTGACCCCTCACACCTACCCCATCACCGTCACACTGACCCCATCACACTCACTCCACAATGCTCACCCTGACCGCCTCACAGTCACTCCATCACCCTCACCCTGACCCCCTCACACACACTCCTTCACCGTCACACTGTCTCCCTCACACTCACTCCATCACCGTCAGCCTGACCTCTTCACACTAACTTCATCACCACCATGCTGACCCCCTCACACACACTCCAAACCTGTCACCCTGACCCCCTCACACTCACTCCACCAATGTCTCCCTGACCCCCTTACATGCATTCCATCACCATCACCCTGACTCCCTCACACTTACTCCATCACTGTCATCCTGACCCCCTCACCGCCCTCACACTCACTCCATCTCCATCACCATGACCCCCTCACATTCATTCCATCTCCGTCAGCCTGACCCCCTCACACTCACTCCATCACCATCGCACTGTCCCCCTCACACACATTCCATCACCGTCACCATGACCCCCTCACACTCACTCCATAACCGTCACCGTGACCGCCTCATTCTCACTCCATCACCGTCACCCTGACCCCCTCACACTCATTCCATCACCATCAGCCTGACCCTCTCACACTCACTCCATCACTGACGCCACGACCTCCTCACACCTACGCCATCACAGTCACGCTGACGCCATCACACTCACTCCATCAGCGTCACCCTGGCCCCCTCACATTCACTATATCACGCTTATATTGACACACTCACACTGACTTCTTCACTCTCAACCTGACCTGCGCACACTCGTTCCATCACCGTCACTCTGACCCTCTCACACTCATTCCATCACCATCAGCCTGACCCTCTCACACTCACTCCATCACTGTCGCCACGACCTCCTCACACCTACGCCATCACAGTCACGCTGATGCCATCACACTCACTCCATCAGCGTCACCCTTGCCCCCTCACATTCACTATATCACGCTTATATTGACACACTCACACTGACTTCTTCACTCTCAACCTGACCTGCGCACACTCGTTCCATCACCGTCACCCTGACCCTCTCACACTCATTCCATCACCATCAGCCTGACCCTCTCACACTCACTCCATCACTGTCGCCACGACCTCCTCACACCTACGCCATCACAGTCACGCTGACGCCATCACACTCACTCCATCAGCGTCACCCTGGCCCCCTCACATTCACTATATCACGCTTATATTGACACACTCACACTGACTTCTTCACTCTCAACCTGACCTGCGCACACTCGTTCCATCACCGTCGCCCTGACCCCCTCACACTCACTCCATCACTGTCACAATGAACCCCTCACAATCGTTCCATCACCGTAACCCTGAACACCTCACACTCACTCCATCACCGTCATACTGACCCTGTCACACTCGCTCCACCAAGGTCACCCTGAACCCTTCACACTCACTCCAAACCCATCACCCTGACCCCCTCACACTCACCCAGTCACAGTCACTATGACCCCCTGACTCTCACTCCATCGCCGACACCCTGACTCACTCACTCTCACTCCATCACCAATACCCTGACCCCCTCACACTCACTCCATCACCGTCGCCCTGACCACCTTACATCTACTCCATCACCGTCACACTGACCCCATCACACTCACTCCATCACCCTGATTCTGTCACACTCACTCCATCACTGTCACACTGACACCCTCACGTTCACTCCATCATTGTCTCACTTACCCCCTTGCACTCACTCCATCACCGTCACCCTGAACCACTCACACTCACTCCATCGCCATCACACTGCCCCCTCACACTCACTCCGTCACTATGATCCCCTCATCTCACTCCATCACTGTCACCTTGATTCTGTCACACTCATTTCATCAGCGTCACACTGACACCCTCGCACTCACTCCATCACTGTCACACTGACACCCTCGCACTCACTCCATCACTGTCACACTGACACCCTCACGTTCACTCCATCACAGTCACACTGACCTACTCACACTCATTCCATCGCTGTCACCATGACCTCCTCACAGTCACTCCATCACCGTTGCCCTGACCCCCCTCACACTCACTCCATCACCATCACACTGACCCACTCACACTCACTCCATCTACATCACACGGACCCCTCACACTCACGCCATCACCATCACACATACCCCCTCGCACTCACTCCACCAACGTCACCCTGAACCCCTCACACTCACTCCAACCCGTCACCCTGACCCCCTCACTCTCACCCAGTCACAGTCACTATGACCCCCTCACTCTCACTCTCTCACCGACACACTGACTCACTCACTCTCACTCCATCACCGACACCCTGACCCCCTCACACTCACTCCATCACTGTCGCCCTGACCACCTTACACCTACTCCATCACCGTCACACTGACACCATCACACTCACTCCATCACCTTGATTCTGTCACACTCACTCCATCACCTTGATTCTGTCACACTCACTCCATCACTGTCATACTGACGCCTTCATATTCACTCTATCATTGTAACCCTGACCCCATCACACTCACTCCATCACCGTCACACAGATCTCCTCACACTCACCATCACTGTCACACTGACGCCCTCACACGCTCCATCACCATCACCCTGACCTATTCTCACTCACTTCATCAGCGCCATGCTGACCCACTCACACACCCTCCAAACCTGTCACCCTGACCCCCTCACACTCACCCAGTCACAGTCACTATGACTCCCTCCCACTCGCTCCATCACCGTCACCCTGATCCCTCACATTCACTCCATCACACTCTCCCTGACACCTCTCACTCACTCCATCACACTCACCCTGACCCTCTCACACTCACCCAGTCACAGACACTGTGATCCCCTCACATTCACTCCATCACTGTCACCCTGACCCCCTTACACGCATTCCATCACCGTCACCCTGATCCCCTCACACTCACTCCATCACCATCACCCTGATCCCCTCACACTCATTCCATCAGCGTTACCCTGACCCCCTCACACTCACTCCATCACGCTCGCCCTGACGCACTCTCACTGACTCCATCGCTGTCAACCTGACCCGCTCACATTCACAACATCACCGTCACCCTGACCTCTTCACACCTACTCCATCACTGTCACACTGACCTCATCACGCTCACTCACTCACCGTCACACTAACCCCCTCTCACTCGCTACGTCACCGTCGCACTGACCCCCTCACACTCGCTCCATCACCGTCGCCCTGACCCCTCACACCTACCCCATCACCGTCACACTGACCCCATCACACTCATTCCCTCACCGTCACACTGACCCCTTCACACTCACTCCACAATGCTCACCCTTACCGCCTCACAGTCACTCCTTCACCGTCACTGTGACCACCTCATACTCACTCCATCACCGTCGCCCTGACCTCTTCACTATCACACTGACCTCATTACCCTCACTCAGTCATCGTAACACTGACCCCCTCACACTCGTTCAATCACCGTTGCCTGATCCCCTCACACTCACTCCATCACTATCACAATGACCTCATCATGCTCACTCACTCACCGTCACACTAACCCCCTCACACTCGCTACATCACCGTCGCCCTGATCCCCTCACACTCACTCCATCACTATCACAATGACCTCATCATGCTCACTCGCTCACTGTCACACTAACCCCCTCACACTCGCTACGTCACCGTCGCCCTGACCCCCTCACACTCACTCCATCACTGTCACAATGACCCCCTGACAATCGCTCCATCACCGTCACCCTGACACACTCTCCCTCACTTCATCACTGTCACACTGACCCCCTCACACTCACTCCATCACCGTCGCACTGTCCCCCTCATACTCATTCCATCACCGTCACACTGACCCCCTCACACTCACTCCATCACCGTCGCACTGTCCCCCTCACACTCACTCCATCACCGTCGCACTGTCCCCCTCATACTCATTCCATCACCGTCACACTGACCCCCTCACACTCACTCCATCACCGTCACACTGACCCCCTCACACTCACTCCATCACCGTCGCACTGTCCCCCTCATACTCACTCCATCACCATCACCATGACCCCCTCACACTCACTCCATCACCGTCGCACTGTCCCCCTCATACTCATTCCGTCACCATCACCATGACCCCCTCACACTCACTACATCACCGTCACAGTGACGCCCTGACACTCATCCAGTCACAGTCACTGTAATGGAGTGCATGTGAGAGGGTCACCGTGACAGTGATGAAGTGAGTGTGAGTGTGTCAGGGTGACGGTGATGGAATGCGTGTGAGGGGGTCAGCGTGACGGTGATGAAGTGAGTGTGAGTGTGTCAGGGTGACGGTGATGGAATGCGTGTGAGGGGGTCAGGGTGATGGTGATGGAGTGACTGTGAGGAGGTCAGGGCAACGGTGATGTAGCGAGTGTGAGGGGGTTAGTGTGACGGTGAGTGAGTGAGCATGATGAGGTCATTGTGATAGTGATGGAGTGAGTGTGAGGGGGTCAGGGTGATGGTGATGGAGTGACTGTGAGGGGGTCAGGTTGATGGTGATGGAGTGAGCGTGAGGGGGTCAGTGTGATATGATGGAGTGAGTGTGAGGGGGTTAGGGTGACTCCGATGGAGTGAGTGTCAGGGCGTCACTGTGACGGGTCACTCCATCATTGTCACCCTGATCCCCTCACACTCACTCCCTCACCGTCACACTAATCCCCTCACATTCTCACCTTCGTCCTTACCCTGACTGCCTCATTCTCACTCCATCACTGTCACACTGACCTCATCAACCTCACTCAGTCACCGACACCCTGACACCCTCACACTCACTCCATCACCGTCATACTGACACTCTCACACTCACTCCATCACCGTCACACTGACACTCTCACACTCACTTCATCACCGTCACACTGACCCTCTCACACTCACTCCACCAACGTCACCCTGAATCTCTCACACTCACCCATGTCATCTCCAACACCCTGACACCTTCACACTCACTCCATCACTGCCAACTTGATCCCCTCACAATCACTCCATCACCATCACACTGACCCCCTCACATTATCTCCATCTCCATCACACTGACCCCCTCACACTCACTCCACCATCCTCACCCTGGCCCCCTCACACTCACTCCATTACTGTCACCCTGACCCCCTCACACTCATTCAATCACCGTCAGCCTGACCCTCTCACACTCACTCCATCACCATTCCCCTGACCCCTTCACACTCACTCCATCACTGTCACCACGACCTCCTCACACCTACGCCATCACTGTCACACTGACCCCCTCACACTCACTCCATCACCGTTTACCTGACCCCCTCACACTCACTCCATAACTGTTTCCCTGACCCTCTCACACTCACTCTATCACTGTCGCCAAGTCATCCTCACACCTACGCCATCACTGTCACACTGACCCCATCACACTCACTCAGTCACCTCAACATGACTCACTCACACTCACTCCATCATCATCACCCTGATTCTGTCACACTCACTCCATGACTATCACCATTATCCCCTCACAATCACTCCACCAATGTCTCCCTGACCTCTCACACTCAGTCCATCTCCATCAGCCTGCCCCCCTCACACTCACTCCATCCCCGTCACCCTGACTACCCTCACACTCATTCCATCACTGTCCCCTGACCCCATCACACTCATTCCATCACTGTCCCCTGACCCCATCACCGTCCCACTGCCCCCTCACACTCATTCCATCACCGTCACCCTGAGCACC
Source organism: Chiloscyllium punctatum (assembly GCF_047496795.1). Classification (NCBI taxonomy): domain Eukaryota; kingdom Metazoa; phylum Chordata; class Chondrichthyes; order Orectolobiformes; family Hemiscylliidae; genus Chiloscyllium; species Chiloscyllium punctatum. The sequence continues at coordinate 37,108,591 of NC_092755.1, read as the reverse complement.
CTCACACTCATTCCATCACTGTCCACCTGACCCCTCACACTCACTCCATCACCATCGCACTGCCCCCTCACACTCACTCCGTCAACGTCACACTGTCCCCCTCACACTCATTCCATCACCGTCACCATGACCCCCTCACACTCACTCCATCACCCTCACCCTGACCGCTTCACATTATCTCCATCTTCACCACACCGACCCCCTCACACTCATTCCATCACTGTCCCCTGACCCCATCACCGTCGCACTGCCCCCTCACACTCACTCTATCACCGTCACCCTGACCACCCTCACAGTCATTCCATCACTGTCACCCTGATCCCCTCACACTCAACCAGTGACACTCACTGTGTCCCCCTCACGCTCACTCCATCGCCGTCTCCCTCACACCCTCACACTCACTCCATTTCCGTCACCCTGACCCCCTCACACTCACTCCATCGCCGTCACCCTGACCCCCTCAGACTTACTCATTTCATCGTAACCCTGACCCCCTCAGACTCACTCCATCCCCGTCACACTTAACACCTCACACTCACTCCATCACCGTCTCTCTTAATCGCTCACACTCACTCCATCAACGTCACACTTAACCCCTCACACTCACTTCATCAATGTCTCCCTGACCCCCTCACACTCAATCCATCAGCGTCATTCTGATCCCCTCACACTCATTCCATCACTGTCAACCTGACTCCTTCAAACGCACTCCATCACCAGCACACTGACCCTCTCACACTCACTGGAGCTCAGTCACCCTGACGCCCTCACACTCACTCCATCAGCGTCACCCTTAACCCCTCAGACTCACTCCATCACCATCACACTGACCCCCTCACATTATCTCCATCTCCATCACACTGACCCCCTCACACTCACTCCACCATCCTCACCCTGGCCCCCTCACACTCACTCCATTACTGTCACCCTGACCCCCTCACACTCATTCAATCACCGTCAGCCTGACCCTCTCACACTCACTCCATCACCATTCCCCTGACCCCTTCACACTCACTCCATCACTGTCACCACGACCTCCTCACACCTACGCCATCACTGTCAAACTGACCCCCTCACACTCACTCCATCACCGTTTCCCTGACCCCCTCAAACTCACTCCATAACTGTTTCCCTGACCCTCTCACACTCATTCAATCACCGTCAGCCTGACCCTCTCACACTCACTCCATCACCATTCCCCTGACCCCTTCACACTCACTCCATCACTGTCACCACGACCTCCTCACACCTACGCCATCACTGTCACACTGACCCCCTCACACTCACTCCATCACCGTTTCCCTGACCCCCTCACACTCACTCCATAACTGTTTCCCTGACCCTCTCACACTCACTCTATCACTGTCGCCAAGTCATCCTCACACCTACGCCATCACTGTCACACTGACCCCATCACACTCACTCAGTCACCTCAACATGACTCACTCACACTCACTCCATCATCATCACCCTGATTCTGTCACACTCACTCCATGACTATCACCATTATCCCCTCACAATCACTCCACCAATGTCTCCCTGACCTCTCACACTCAGTCCATCTCCATCAGCCTGCCCCCCTCACACTCACTCCATCCCCGTCACCCTGACTACCCTCACACTCATTCCATCACTGTCCCCTGACCCCATCACACTCATTCCATCACTGTCCCCTGACCCCATCACCGTCCCACTGCCCCCTCACACTCATTCCATCACCGTCACCCTGAGCACCCTCACACTCATTCCATCACTGTCCACCTGACCCCTCACACTCACTCCATCACCATCGCACTGCCCCCTCACACTCACTCCGTCAACGTCACACTGTCCCCCTCACACTCATTCCATCACCGTCACCATGACCCCCTCACACTCACTCCATCACCCTCACCCTGACCGCTTCACATTATCTCCATCTTCACCACACCGACCCCCTCACACTCATTCCATCACTGTCCCATGACCCCATCACCGTCGCACTGCCCCCTCACACTCACTCTATCATCGTCACCCTGACCACCCTCACAGTCATTCCATCACTGTCACCCTGATCCCCTCACACTCAACCAGTGACACTCACTGTGTCCCCCTCACGCTCACTCCATCGCCGTCTCCCTCACACCCTCACACTCACTCCATTTCCGTCACCCTGACCCCCTCACACTCACTCCATCGCCGTCACCCTGACCCCCTCAGACTTACTCATTTCATCGTAACCCTGACCCCCTCAGACTCACTCCATCCCCGTCACACTTAACACCTCACACTCACTCCATCACCGTCTCTCTTAATCGCTCACACTCACTCCATCGACGTCACACTTAACCCCTCACACTCACTTCATCAATGTCTCCATGACCCCCTCACACTCAATCCATCAGCGTCATTCTGATCCCCTCACACTCATTCCATCACTGTCAACCTGACTCCTTCAAACGCACTCCATCACCAGCACACTGACCCTCTCACACTCACTGGAGCTCAGTCACCCTGACGCCCTCACACTCACTCCATCAGCGTCACCCTTAACCCCTCAGACTCACTCCATCACTTTCACGCTGACCCTCTCACACTCTCTCCATCATTGTCACCCTGACCCCATCATACTAACTCCATCACAGTCACCCTCACCCCCTCACACTCACTCCATCACCGTCACCCTGACTCATTCACAATCACTGCATCACCATCAAACTGATCCCCTCACACTCCCTCCATCACTGTCACTGTGATCACTTCATACTCACTCCATCACCGAAACACTGACCAACTCACACTCACTCAATCACTGTCACCCTGACCCCCTCACACTCACTCCATCACCGTCTCACTGACCCCATCACACACACTCAGTCACCGTCACCATGAACCCCTAACACTCACTCCATCACTGTCACCCTGACCCCCTCACACTCACTCATTCACTGTCACCCTGACCCCCTCACACTCACTCCATCACTGTCACCCTGATTCCCTCACACTCACTCCATCACAGTCACCATTAACCCCTCACACTCACTCCATCCACGTCATAATTAATCCCTCACACTCACTCCATCACAGTCAGCCTGACTCCCTCACACTCACTCCATCACCATCAAACTGACCCCCTCACACTCACACCATTTCCATCACCCTGACCCCCTCACTCTCATATGTTACACCCTGCCACACACCACCCTCACTGTCTCACTCACCACCACTCACTCCACCACCATCACTCACACACCCACACTCCAACATCATCACACTCATTGCCACACACCACCACCGCCGTCACGTTCACCCCCCACTCTCCACCACCATCAAATGCACTGCCCGACACCACCCCCACCGTCACGCTCACCCCCTCACGCTCCACCACCATCACACTCACTGCCCCACGCCAGCCCCACCGTCACGCTCACCCCCTCACACTCCACTACCCTCACAAAGACTGCCCCACACCAACCTCACCCCCTTACACTCCACACACAGCCCCACATCACCCTCACTCTCACGCTCACCCTCTCACACTCCACCACCATTACACTCACTGCTCCAAACACCCCGACCCTTACACTCAACCCCACGCACTCCACCACACTCACACCCACTTTCCCACTCCACCCTCACCGTCACGCTCACTCCCACACACTCCACCATCATCTCACACACTGCCCCACACCTGCATCACCGTCACACCCATCTCCACACATTCCACCACCCTCACACACACTGCCCCACACAACCCCCACCTTCACGCTCACCCCCACACACTCCCCTACAGTCACATTCACTCTCCTGCACAGTCACCCACCATCACACTCACTCCACCACACAATGCCCCACTGTCATGCTCACTCACCCTGCACAAAGCCTCACCATCAGACTCACTGAAATACGGTCTTCCCCACTGTAACACTCACTCGCCCACACACAGCTCCATCCTGCTTCTCAGACCCCGTGCACTCCCACCACCACGACGCTCACTCCCTTGCACATTCCCCCATCATCCCGCTCACTCTCCCACACAATCTCCCACCATCATGCTCACTCCCTCGCACCCTCCCCCAGCATCACACTCACTCTCCCACACAAACCCCCACCTTCAAGCCCACTCTCCCACACAATCTCCCACCATCACGCTCACTCTCTCGTAAACTTCCCCCGGCATCACACTGACACGCCCACGCAGTCTCCCACCATCACACTCCTCACACACCTTTAACTGAGCTCCTGCCTGTGAACCCCGACCCAGTTGATCCCTTCTAAATGGCCTTTGACCCCATCCCCATTCTATTCCCTGAGAAACAGACAATTGCTCCCACACAATGTGTTTTGTTTGTGATATCCTGTTGTACCAGTCTCAGCCACAGCCTACGGTGCCACTCCACCTGTTACCCCTTAGTAATGGCTCATGTTCTCACACCCACTATGTCCCCGAGCAATGGCGTTTGGCCCAAGCTCCATACTGTTTCCCTGCCTGATATGTCGTCCCAATCTCGGTTCCCTAACATCGGCCTGAGGATCGACACTCTTCTGTTCCCCCAGCACCGAAGGATTCCAGGAAGGCAGTAACATTTGGAGGTTATGATCGCAAGATGGAGATAGAGTGAATGAGATTGGGGAAGGCAACGACAGTGGAATTGAGTGTGTAAATGGAAAAAGGAAAGAGAAATTGCAGTGCAGCGTGAGAAGGAGAGGCATATAGGGAGGGTGAGTGACAAAGGGAGCAAGGTGAATTCTGCTGAGAGCCAAGTTGCAGTGGGACACCCAGAAGGAAATGTAAGGACAGAGGGCGTTAATCCCAGCTCCTGAGCTCAGGGCATGGTGCCCTCCCCTTCCCTGAGGACCAGGACTTGGGGCTGAGTCTGTCTCTCTCCATCTCAGCTTCTCCAACACAAAGACACACAACAACATCGGTCACTCTGCTGTTCGGCACGCTTTAATCAACATTTTTATTGGTTACAAATGGAAGTGATGGATACAGTCAGTGGGATGGTGCCTTTTCTCACTGGCCCCTGAGTTGTGAGAAACATTGAAATGTTTCCCTGTAACCCCGCTGTGGGATAAGGATGGACAAACCAGCGCTACCCTCAGTCTGTTACCATAGCGACAGGCAGCTCCATCACTGAAACACTGAATTGAAATGAGAAAATCCGGGATGGATTGATTAATAAGGGAATTTGATTGGATGTATTTGGGTGAAGGGATGTTTCAGCACATTCTTCAGCTGCTGCCTGAACTTAGTCTGGGTCACGGCATAAATTGCGGTGTTTGTGCAGCAACTGAGGAGCTGCAACATGAAGCCCAATTCCTGCACAAAGGGATTGAGAAACACAGACCCATACCCAATATTAGACATCCGGTACCATGTAGAATACAGCATCAACGTTGACCATAACAGGATGAAATTGGCCGAGATCACAAACAGTAAAATGATGGATTTTTTTCGGTTTCTCATTTCAGTGTCAGACTGATCGTCCCCATTGGTGTGAGCGCGGAGTCTCCTGCGGGCTCTGCTAGTCACTAAAATGTGTCTGACAGTGAGAACATTGAGCAGCAGAATCAGGAGAAATGGGACACATGGGGTTAGAATGTGGTGGAGGAACTCGATTGTGACCCAGACACTGGATAATAGAACAGCGAATGTTAACTCACAAAACCAGGGGGCGTTCCCCAGCCAATACCGAGCCGTGAGAATAAAATACCAGGAAATGTTCTTTAAACAGCTCAGCACAGTCACTGCTCCGAGTACGAAAGCCGCCGTTTTCTCACTGCAATATTTACCTTTCAACTTCTGGCAACAAATGGCCACAAACCGATCAAAGGTGAAAGTGACGGTGAACCAAACAGAGCAGTCAGTTGCTGCATAAAGCAGGGCGGCATGGATATTACACACGGGGACGGAGTACAGGAAATAAAACTGTTCCCGATAAACAATGGGAATGTGTCTCAGGATCAGGTCGAGGATAATGACCAGGAGATCCGCTGCTGCCATGGCCCCCAGGTAACGTCTGACACATGGAGACAATCCACAATCTTTATAAAGCAGGACGTAGATGGTCACTACGTTAACTGTGAGGAAGGAAAACAAACCCATTACCCATCAGCCTGGAGGCAAAGGGACCCGTTTGATCGGGGACCCAGTGAGATTTTCAAATGTGTCCCTATATTCAGGGATTTATTGAAATAATTGGAGCTGGAATAACAAATGGGAAGGTCTGAATTATTGACGAAAATGTGACATAAACCACAAGATACCCTCCCTCCCCAAACACACAGAGGCACATCTATAAGGACAGATGGTTTTAGAACATTCCCACACACTCGCTCTCTCAAGAGCAGACACAGTTCACTCCTTCCCAGTTCCTAATACGGAGGGTGGAAAAGTTGCTGTCCTGAAGGATTTTCTCCCAGTTTCGTGAAGACAAACGGAGTTTGGGAATTTCTGTATTTTGGTCTAAATTGTGGTCGATCCTGTGTCGTGAAGAAATGTAAATGCAGGGAAAATGTATTCACCCCTTTAACTGCCCGAGGGGCCTTCGGAACAGTGTCTCCTTCTCCCTGGAACGGGATCTCTTCCCTCGGGATCTTATCATTTGTTCAATTCACTGACGTCCGGCCGTTCACAAACAATATCAAGGACAGAACGTTCTGGGAAATGGCAGTTATAGAATGTCGGGGACAGAACGTTCCGGGGAATGTCAGTTATCGAATGCTGGGGACAGAACGTTCCGGGGAACTCCTTGACCTGTCCATCACCTCTTCCCCCCCAACCCACCCCCCAACATGATGTACTGTGCCTGGACACACTGTAACATTAATGGGGTGAGAGATGGAGGGTCCAATCACAGGAATGGGAACTAAAGGCATTGCCAGATCAGCTGAAATGGTTAGATATACCAAATTCTCAATCCACCTCACAGAACCAGCCCAGACACCATCAACCCAGAGGAGATATCTGTTCACTGTGGAACACTGTGTAGACCAGGCCAGTGTCCTGCTCAGTACAACCCAGCAATCTGTCCAGATTTATCCATTACACTGTTCAATACAATCCAGCAATCTGGCCAGAGTGGAACACTGCACAGATCATATCAGGACATTGATCTATAAACACGGACTAGATATCTGTTCGCACCGGGAGCTGTGCAGACCACAGCAGGGCACTAATGTGTGAACCTAAAACAAATTCCATCCAGCATGGGGAGCTACAAAAACCACATCATTGCATAATCTATAAACCTCAATCAGATAATCTGACCAGCACAGCGACCGGTGCAGTGCTCACCTGTGAATTAATCTGTAAACCAGGAACAGTTACCCTCCCAGCATGTAGGACTGTGTACATCACCCCAGTGCATTGCTCAGTAACACTGTGTTACATCCTTGCCCAGCATGGAGAAACTTGCAGCCCATATTGGAAGTGAAAGGATGTGAAGCTACCATCCATTTACAGCTCCATCTCTCCATTGTACCATGACAAAGGCGTGCTGTGGGTATGTTGGCAATGGGAAAAAGTGCTGTTTTTGCAGATATAGAAAAAGCATACAGAAAAGGGATACAGCAAGAGAACTATTAACTGTGCAGGAATTTAGGGAAGAGCATTTCCATTTCTCAGTGCATAATTATGGATAATTAAGTACTAACTTTAATGTAGATTTATTAAATGAAATAATTCCTTTTACCATAATGTTTAAGACAACAGTTTCAGCAAAAAGCTAACATTACTGAAACATATAAGTGAAACACTAAAATGATACATTGTTAAGATTTATGTACAAGAATGGAATGTATCTATGGATAATGAAAGAAGTTACAAAGGGGAACATCGAGATAAGAGTTTAGTCTTATGACAGCATGTTCAAGGGGAAAATTGCCAACTTGGAAGAAGGGGACAATGACCGTAGAGCATCGATGGGTAGAGGCGAAATAGTAAGAGAGATTGGGTAATTAGGAGTCTGGAGAGATGACCTCACTCAGCACAAAGGGTGTAACTGTACACTAACCTAAGTTCTAATTTGTTCATTTGCTTATGCAATTGAAGCCCTTTCTTGCAAGTTCGTAATAAATTGCCTAATTTCCAGTTTTGGTGATCTCGTCTAAATTTTATTGATTTTGTTTCTAACAGGTGTAAACATCACATGCTAGAGAGAGATGGCAGGGGAATCAGTTTAAGTATCATCACATGGGAGGGGTTTGGGGCATAGACAGAGAGGGGGAGACTGAGAGACAGTGTCATGGAAGGATGTGTTCCCAGGTTTCAGAATGCTGAAATGTAGACACTTCGATAGCATCCTGTAACATGAGCCAGTTTTCCCAGGAAAGATGGGAAAAAGGGAGATTGGTGTGAGGCCACATGAACATTTGTTCTGCATCTTTGTAACTGGAATTAGTTTCAACAGAATCTATGACTCATTGGGCAGATGCTAACAATAATTTATCTTTGTTTGATTTTCCTTGAGTGTGACAGAGGGATCGCCCGCACGAGGCTGAGCTATTTCCTGGTGCTATCGTCTCGAACTCACCTCATTAACCACCCACCCCACCCCATGGTGTCCCTCGCATTCAATACCAGCCCGATTCTCCCACCCATCATGGCTGGAGGTACTCACCAACGCCCGGGTGTACATGGAGATTCCGTGTTCCCTGGCACAGGTGCCACCTTTAAAAGGCCAATGGGAACATGTTTGAGCTTTCTCCGTTTGGATCTGCCCTGCACAGTTTACCCCTAGCATGGCAGAGAAGGGGCAATTACACCACGGTTTGTTGACAGGGGCATGGAGGGCCTGGTGGATGGGCGAGTACAGAGGGGGACCTTTCTCTTCCTAGAGGGGGCCACACCACCAGACACTCCGAGCATGGTCTGAGCTCCCCACCCAGCTCAGTGCAGTATCTGTGGTCTGAAGAAGTGTCCAGCAATACAGGACAAGCAGCAATAACCTTCCCCGCTCTGTCAGGACCAGGGTCACCGTATTCTCCCTGCTCCCTCACACTCACTGTACATCTGTTATAGCACCGATCCCTGAACAAGTCTCTCTCCCTCCCTCCCTCCATCCACTTCCCCTCCCCCACACTAATAACACTGCAAGGATACAACACTGTGGACTGGCTCCCTCTGGACTTGTCACCATGACCCTGTCCCCCACCTACAGCTGGGCGACCCACTCCCACCCTCCGTCCCTCCCTTTCTCCCATTCCAGGAGAAATAGCCTGGAATAGGACAGAGAGGGCCAAGCCGGGTGGTGGAGTGCCCGATATCCATTCCCTCATCCTCCTCCCCCTGCCATGCGGGGACGACCTGGTACGAGCCGGAGAGGACAGTGATGCCTCGTGAGGAGATTCTGAAACATCCACGTCCCACCGACCGAGTAAGGAGCAATGTTCAGTGAAGGGCAATTCTTACTTTAAACCCACTGACTGCTCCGTTTCCGCCCGGCACAACTTCGAAGCCGTGGTCCTGATGTCATCTCCCTTTTGTGTCGAGCTGGTACAAATGGAATCCCCTCGGTCTCGGTGGGCAGGAGGGTGGGCTCACAACATATCGTCACCACCACCTCCCAGGAAGGGAGCACGGAGGCTCCTTCCTACACCTCCCCCTGTAAACAGCTCAGATACTGAAACTGATCTGTGATAGTTACTGCTCTCCTCATTTGTCCTGATATCTTCAACAATCTGTGCTCATATACACCCAGGGCACTCTGCTCCTTCACCCCCTTTATAATGGCACAGCCTGTTTTAAACTGTCTTTCAGTGTCTTTCTTACCAAAGTGCATTACCTCAAACTGCTCTGCACTGATCCCCATCTGCCATAAACCTGAACACTACATCAACGTGTCACTGTCATGTTAGAGTTCCACACTCTCCTCCATAGACTTCAGATAACTTCCAGGTTTGGTGCCATCTAAATGCATGGAGATTGTCATAGCATCACAGTCCCCATGAAACAACCGAACTCCTGCCTCTCACTCACGAGTGTGAGCAAGTGAAATACTGATATATTCCCACGGACAGAGTCGAATAATGACATGCTGTCAATGGAGCAACAAAAATCCTGACACATATGAGACAGAGTAGATGAAATATTGACAAACCACAGAGCAAGAGAAAAGCATGTACTGTACCTTTAAGAGAGGGTGAATGCTGTTCTTAACTGACAGCTTACAAGCTCCTTTGATATGAGAGGATGGCAGACCCAGAAACAGTACACTGCTATAGAGCTGGAGTCGGGTAATAAGTGGTTATGAGAACGAGGGTCCCTGAGTTGTGAATAGTTCATGTAAAATGTTCACTTTCAGAGTGAAAAAATAAATTGATGTTTTTATTTAAACAGTGGAATTTGGCAGATCTATCACTCATATTTTAACAGTTTATGAGGCGAATTTATGTTCAGTTTAAATTACCAGATGAGCATCACGTCGTGCCCTAACCATTCCCGTGTGTCCATCTGTGTGTCTCTGTGTGGGGCAGGTCTGGCAGTCTCTGTGGTGCAATAAATATCAATTTGCGACCCTTCATTGGGCAGAGTGTGTCTGCAGGATTTCTTTCCCTAATATTTCAGACTATAGGTAATAGCAATTAAAGACGTTCATAGTTAATTTCGATGGCACAGGACGTGCACTCAACATTCTACAGTTGAGACAAATATCTTGCATTTGTTTAGCAATACAAAGTATAGTTCAGTCCTGGGAACCTGTTTATAATAAATCCACACCGAGCTGAAAGCTGGCACTTAAAATATGACCCAAAATCTGGGTATGGTAGTGTAGTGGGTAGTGTCCCTGTCTCTGAGCTAGAAGTCTGGATTTTATTCCAATTCCTGAACTTGTGTAGTAGCGTTGCTAAGTCTGGACTAAAAGGTCTTGATTCAAGTCCGGCCTGTTGCAAATGTATGTCACATCATGTCAGAACAGGCTGATGAACAAACACACAGGAGAATAATGTTACAGCTTTATTGGTATTGCGGAGTGGTGCTAGTGTCCCTACCTCCGGGCACAAAGGTCTAGGTGTAAATCCCACAGAAGTGTCTCATGATACATCTGAACAAACCGACTAAAATGGATTTAGAATTGTGACTTGATGGAGAAGGAAGAGGTGTCAGTATTGAATTTCAGAATTTAGACCCAGGATGATTTAAAGCACAGCCATTCGTGTTGATTGGAGTCACATTTCTCAGCAGTAGGTGTTGATAAAATCAGAATGGTCATTGATAGAGTGAGTAGTCAGGGTTTCCCCATGTTAGGGGCATCCAAAACGAGAGGACATTGGTGGAAAGTGAGACAGGAAAGATTTTGAAGACGTCTAATTGGCATCTTTTCACACAGAGGGTGGTGTGCGTATGGAATGAGCTGCCAGAGGATGTAGTGGAGGCTGGTACAACTACATAATCTAAAAGGCATCTGGATGGTGACAGACCTGCCGAGACTTTCCAGCAATTTCTGTATTTGTTGAAAAAATACATTCATTTTAACACAGGTATTCTGAATACATTACACATTTTATTTTTTCATGACGCAGGGATATATAAACATATCTTCAAATCGATCGAGACCATTTTCTGCTAAGGGGATGGCTCTGTGTATGACAGCAACAATGATGCTCCCACATGGAACAGAGAATGTGATGGAGACATAGTTTGGGCAATGTACAAGGAGACCTCACATGGTCTCGTTTGGGAGAGGATGACATTATTTTGTGATTTAACTCAGAGAGGGAGAATTGTCATCTGCCCGAGAAGAAACAGCCTATTGCACTCTCTCTCCTTCATTGTTTCTCATCACAGCAATGTGCACGAGCTAAAACAAAACCTCTACTGTCATCGTTACCATTCTTGTTTTTATTGTATCCCTGCAGTGTGGAAACAGGTCCTTTGGCCCAACAAGTCCATACCAAACTTAGGAAGAGTAACCTTCCCAGGCCCGTTTCCTTACAGTTACCCCTGACTAGTGCACCTAAACTAGAAATCGCTGAAGACTTTGGGCAATTTGACCAATCCACCTGAACTACACAGATTTGGATTATGGGAGGAAACTGGACCACCCATTAGAAGCTCACGCAGACAAGGTGTAGAATCCACAGAGTGACCTGCGGCTGGAATCAAACCCAAGTCCCTAAGTGCTGTGAGGTGGCAGTGCTAACCAATGAGCCACTTTGCTAACCTTTAGGTGATTCCTGACCAGAATTCATTGGAACCTCCTCACTGCATAACGCAAAGGGAATTCAGCTAAGTCCAACTGTTCCAGAATGAAATTCCATTGCTAGCAGCTGTGTGAGTAGAATATCTTCAGAAGCAGAATCATATTTTGTACAATGTCTTTTTTTCGTTTAGTCACGAGTTACACTAATATCTGGACAAGGCTCTTTCAACTTGAAATTGCAGAGATTTTGTTTATCGTGTGTGTGTGTGTCAGGGTTTTAGAAAGGGAAATATCGATTATATATTTGCAATATCCAAACAATTTGCCATGCATTTTTCCACCACAGTTGAGTAACATTGCTCTGGATCATAAACATGCTATTTGAGCAGATTAAAGAAAATAGCCTGAATTGTTCCTAAAACTGACCCTGACCCAGTCTGAGACCGATATCATCGGCCATATCACAAACCTGGTTACATTTAAATTTTGTTATGAGCAGTGTAGCAGTGAGACTAGAAAAGGAAACAGTGATACCAAAAGCTGGGGAACTATAGACCAGTGAGCCTAATATCAGCGGTGGGTAAGTTGTTCGACAGGATTCTGAGGGACAGGATTTACATACATTTGGGAAGCCAAGGGCTGAATGGGGTAGACAACGTGGCTTTTTGCATGGGAAATCATGTCTCATTAATTTGGTTGAGTTTATTGAAGAGGTGAAAAAGAAGATTGATGAAGGCAGTTTGGTAGGCATTGTCTATTTCGAACTTAGCAAGGTATTCATAACATTCCGATTGGTAGACAGATGAGTAAGGTTCCGTCACAATGGATACAGAGGAAGCTAGTCACAATTGGCTTGAAGGAAGAGGGGTATTTTTCAGACTGAAGGCCTTTGAGGAGCAGTGTGCTGTATGAATCAGTACTTAGTTCACAACATTTCATCCTTTATGAAAAGGATTTAGATGTGACTATTGGGGCCATAGTTAGTAAGTTTACAGATTACATCAGAAACGTGGTGTAGTAGATTATCTCAGAGTACAACAAAACCACAATTAGATAGGACAAAGGGGCAAGGAGTGACAGATGAAGTTTAATTTAGATGAAGATGAGTTTTTGTATTTTGAGAAGGCAAATCAGAGCAGAAATTATACACTTAATGGTAAGGTCCTGGGGTGTGTTGTGGAACAAAGGGACATAAGGCTGCAGGTGCATAGTTCCTTGAAAGTGGAGTCACAGGTAGAGAGAGTGGGACAGAACACATTTGACACATCTGCCTTAATCATTCAGAGTATTGAGTATAGGAGTTTGGGTGGTATGTTGCTTCTGTACAGGATGTTGGTGAGGCCATTTTAAGAATACTGCATACAACGCAATTGACTGCAGAAAAGATTTAACGGATGTTCCAGGATTGGAGGTTTGAGGAGATTAAAGAAACTAGCCTGAATTGTTCCTAAAACTGACCCTGACCTTTCAGGGAAAGGTTGATTAGATTGAGGTTTTTCGCCCTGGAGTGCCAGAGGCTGAAGGGTGACATTATAGAGGTTTATAAAAACATCAGGGGCATGGATATTCTGAACAGCCACGTTCTGCTCCCCAGGATAGGGGAGTCCAGAACAAGAGGGCATAGGTTGAAGGCGAGGGTGCGAATGATTTAGAAGGGACCTGACGATAAATGTTTCACACAGAGAGTGGTGTGTGTACGGAAAGTGCCGTCAGAGGAAGTGCTGAAGATGGTTACAAACGCACATTTTATAAGTGTCTGAAAGAGGAGGGATATTGGCCAAATGCTGGCAAATGGGACTGGATCAGATTTGATATCTGATTAGAGTGAACAGATTGGACTGATGGGTCTGTTTCCGTTCTGCCTGACTCTCTGATTGTATAAGAGGACCTTTCAAGTGGGAATTCTCTTCATTGGAAGTTTATCGTGCCTCTATGTTCACATCGATTAAAAGCTGCATTAGCTAAACATGAGTCACGGATATTGGGATACAGACAGGTGAGTTGGGCTGAGTCCACAACCTGAATCAGCCACAATCTTAGTTCCTGGTGGAGAAGGCTCAAAGTGTCTAATAACCCACTCCTGCTCCTCAGTCCCATATTTCTGTGTTCCATTCAGCCCCTCAAACTTGCTAGACAGGAGCAGTTGGAGGCTACTTACTCCTATAACCTGGTGCACAGGAACAGAGGAACCCATTCAGCCTCTCAAGATTGTCACACATGTTTTGAAGTGATTTGGGAAATGTAATTGGAAAAGCCAGGCACGGGTATGAAAGAATCCGCTCAACTCTCTTCACAGAGCTTCCCCTACCTGCAAGTTGTGCTTCATTTGTTGGTCATGTTGTAGACCCAGATTCACTGTGAATACAGCCCATATACCTCACCCAGCGATGGTACACAAATTCCTCTGGTCTCCCTGACTGCAATATTCAATAACATAACATTCATGAAAATAAAACCCACTAACTTTCCAATAACAGAATGTGAGAACATCAGAAACAGGGGCAGGTCGTTCATCCCCCAAGCCTGCCTTGCCCTTCACTACAATCGTGGCTGATCTGCTCTCGGTCTGAAATCCTCCTTCATAGCCAATTCTTCATAACCCTCAACTCTCTGACAGGTCAATATCCATCTACCTCCTCTTCAAATACTTTCGGTCATCTTGCTCCTCAACACTCTTGAGGGAGAAACCCTTACATTAAATCCCACCTGTTTGAAGAAAACACTTGCTGCTCCTATATCATGGCCTGTTGATGTGAACAAAAGAGGTTGGCTCAAGGGTTCAGGTAAAAATGAATGGCCCTGATATCAAGGCAGTGGTTGACTTCGGTTTGCATTAAGGAGCTTAACAAAACTAGACATCATGGGAATCAGATTAAACTATCCAGTGTTTGGAGTCAAACATGGCACAAAGGAAGATGTTCATCATCTCTGTCCTGGGTCACCTCTGTGGGAGATCCTCAGAGTAGCTTCCTCTTCACAAACATCTTCAGCTGCTTCATCAATGTCAGCCCGCCCCCACCTTCCCCACCATAAGATCAGAAGTGGGGATGGTCACTGAAGATTCTACAATGTTCAGAATATTTTATCCTTTGTCAGCTCCTGAACTGGCCTGTATCCATGAGCAGCAAGACCCAGAATCCATTGAGGCTTATGTTGTTAAAGTGTCTGTAACATTCATGTAACAGCACTGCCTGACATTGTACATTGCCACAGTAAAAGAAGAGTTCATTCAGAACCTAACGCTGATTTCACAGGAATATGAGGAAGCCATTCAGCCCATTGACTCTTTTAGAGAAGAACGGGGATAGCCCATTCAGTGCCTCCAGCCTATTAATCAGGAAGAGAAGGAGTCTAGTGTGATGGGCCAAACCAGAGCTCCTCGAAAATATTTGAAGGTGGTAATCTAGACTCTTTTTGTATTTTAAAGGAAATGGAAAGTGTTTGTTCCAGATGCAATGTGACTGGTCAAACTACTTGGTTCGAAGCAAAACACCATTTATTTAAACACAAAAGAGAAAATGAAACCAAAGAAGAAGGAATTTAGAAAACGTAATTCTATTGGACAAGTTAATAGAATACTAGATCTAGGAACTATTACGAATGAACTGTTCCAATACAGGAAAATCGCATAAACACAGCTCTTGTCAAAAAGAAATATTCAGACACAGATTGTCACAAACATTTCTCCAATTCAGGAATTAAAAACAGCATCAGAGAAAATTCAGGAAGAGTAGCAACCAGGAAACATTCACTGAAGCTTCCAACTCTGTGGGGACCCAAATGGTTTCTGATGTTACTGAGAAACCAAAACCAAGAGGTTTTAATCTGTGAGAGTTGACCACACCCATTTAGGCTGCATTCAAATAAACACAAGGCCTCCCTAGCTGTTTACTCAAGTGGTCTTAACTAACCAGCTTGGTAACAATCGTTCAATTGCTCTCTTAAAAGAAACCAGGACAAAATAACCTCTTAAAGCTGCAGCATCATCACACTTGTCAGTACAATGAGCTGTCAAACTAGAAGTCGGGGTAATTCATTCAGGCCCTTGGCCCTGTCCAATCGGACGAGGAAGAAGCCAGTCAGTCTGTTGAGTCGCTTCGGATCAGGAGGAAGCCATTCCCACCTCAATGCACTTACACGGGGACAAAATAAGGTAATTGATGCTCATTCCTGATGAATGTCTTATGCTCAAAACGTCGATTGTCCTGCTTCAAGGATGCTGCCTGACCTGCTGTGCATTTCCAGCAATCTACGCTCTACATTGATCTCCAGCATCTGCAGCCCTCACTGTCTCCTAATTGATCCTCCAACATGATGACCAAGTGGAGCAGAGGCTGCACAGACAGACTATTTCACGTTGTTCCTCGTGGCTCCGTTGCTCATGACACACACGTGGGACTTTTACATAGTTTCCTAGTGGTCAGAAGGGAAGCCATATGTCTTGTGTGAAGTCTCAAGAAGGCACTTCCCATCTCCGAGAAGCCAGCCTGGTGTTCTCTATGTAGGGCGGAAGCTGGTGGGAATGGCTACCTGTTTCAGATGGAAGATATTGTGGCTGCTGTTGGGGATTGTGAGCAACCTGACGTTCAGTACAGGGTTCACTCGCCGACTGCACAATGACGTGGGGAGAGATAATTAAGGCATATAAACTATTAGGAAAGTCACGTTAGACTGATGAATGGACTCTCTAAGTTCAAATAATGCTGATCTTGTTCATGTTGATCTTGTCTAGTGCATGTCCTGTGCAGTGTAACCTGTATGCCTTACTCTGTCCAAGTCAATTTCCACCATATGATCGGTCTGACCATGCTTACTATGATCTGCCTGCACTGCTAATAAATAAAGTGCTTCCCTGTCCTGAGGTACACGTGACAATAAATCAAACCAATCAACCCTGGGTAAAGTATGGAATTTCTCTCCCTTTTTGAAATAAGTGATCGCTGCCACTCCTCGTGTTTCAGCATCACCATTTCTTTGTCTCTCACAGCTCTACAGATTAAACACTCAGATTCTTCACTCTGTCCTCATGATACCATCATCAGTATCTGTGATAAGGTGATCATTCTTTACAAAGGGGATCAAATCTGTTCAGAGTGCTCCAAATGCTCTCTCAGCAAGGCTCTCCAACAGCCGGAAGATGGCTTTACTTATGTACTTGAATCATCTTACAATGAAGGACGGCATACCATTGACTGCACCCATTACTTACTCAGGGTTTGATTCGGAGCAATCAGCAGAGACTTGTGAGTAGGAGATCATGCTTCCCAAATTTCTTAGATTTCTTTGATGAAGTGACCAAGAAGGTTGATGAGGGCAGAGCGGCAAACGTAGACTCTATGGATTTCAGTAAGGCCTTTCAATAAGGTTCCACCTGGCAGGCTGCTCTGGAAGTTTCCATCACATGGAATGCGGGGGGAGCTGGCCAATTGGATACACAGTTGGCTTGGTGGTAGGTAGCAGAGGGTTTAGTGGAAGGATGCTTGTCAGACTGGAGGCTGGGTCCATTGCTCTTTGTTATCTATGATTTGGTTGAGAATGTACAAGGCATGATTAGTAAGTTTGCAGGTGACACTAATTTAAGTGGGAGCATGATCAGTGAGGAATTTTATCAGAAATTGCAGCAGAACCTTAATCATGTGGGGAAGTGGGCCGAGAAATGGCAAATGGAATTTAATATAGATGTATGATGTCTTGCATTTTGGAAACCCAAGTCAAGGTAGGAGTTTCATGGTGAATGGGAGGGTCTTAAGTGATGTAATGGGCAGAGAGACCTTGGGGTTCAGGTGCACGGTTCTCTGAGAGTGGAGTCACAGGTAGACAGGGCAGTGAAGAAGGCTTTTGGCGCACTGGCCTTCATCAGGCAGGACATGGAGTACAGAAGTTCGGAATTTATGTTGCAGTTGCACAGGACTTTGGTAAGACTGTACTTGGAGTATTATGTTCAGTTTTTGTCATCTTGTTTTAGGGAGGATGTTATGAAATTAGAAAGAGTGCAGAAGACATTTACAAGGACATTGCTAGGATCCAATGGTCTGAGTTAAAGGGAGAGGTTGGACAAGTTATTACCTTTTTTTAAGAGTGTAGGAGACTGAGGGGGGACCTTATACAGCTGTATAAGATCATGAGGGATATGGATAGGGTGAACGCTCTCAGTCTTTTTCCAAGGTGTACAGAATCAAGGATTAGAGGGGATCAGTTTAAGGTTCGAGGGGAAGGAATAAAAGGGAACTTGAGGGGCCACTTCTTCACACAGAGGGCTGATATGTGGATGAGCTGCCAGCAGATGTGGTTGAAGGGGGAACATTAACAACATTTCAAAAGCATTTGGATAAATATGTGGATAGGAAAGGATATGGGCCAACTCCAGAGAAATGGGATTAGTGTGGATGGATATTTACAAGGTGGAGTTGAACCCCTCTGTTAATTAAAATCAAACACCCAGAAAAGCTCGCCTCGCCTTGTAATCTGTTAAAATATGAGTGACACAGATCTCCTAAATTCCACTATTTCAACAAAAATTGACAAGTTAGTTTCTTAACTTTAATAGCAAACACTGAACAACAACTATTCACAAATACAAGCTCCTCTTTTCTTAACTATTTAATATCTGACTCCAACTCTATTAAAATATGCTGTTCCAACAACCCACACATTAAGCATTACAATCTCAAGACCACACAGTCTCCATCTTCCCTGCTGTGTTCACTCTTCCAGCTGATGATCTCCCTGGGTCACGTTTTGTTTAATGCAAGTAGGTTTCTCATGAACATGTGTCTTTGATAGAGAGTGTTTGAGATGGCCAGTTAGCACTCCTGCTCTACAGCAGTTATTCTTTTGTTGATGGCAGTGGCTCTCCCACTAGTGTTCAAAATGCTAGGTTTATATACTCCCCATAACACAACATTTCTCATAAATTGATTGCATTCCAGGTGTGCAAACAATAATATTCAAACCCTGTTGGCTTCTGGTATCCTGAGCGTTATTTAAACTCTTTGGTTGCATTTGAAATGCTTTCAAAACAGCAACCAAAGCCCAGGTATCCATTTCTCAGCTAATAGTGACATGTGAAACAGTCTGACATTTAGCTGGCATCTGTGGCTGTACTTTCTATTCAGCAAAATCCGTTCTGTCTTAAAGTGACTCGACCAGCTTTCGGCTTCTTAAAACTTTCCCACTTTAGAAAAGAAAATGAACGATCAGAATGAAAAGATGGCATCATTCCTTCTCCTCTAATTCATAACCCCATTATTATGAAATACAAAAGTATTAATCTCAGCCATACCATTCATATTAATTCTGCACACCGATATAACACTGGAATAAGTCAAATCTGAGCTAAATGTTTTCCTTTAAATCCGCGATAACACATCTGCTATCCCATTTTAGGACCCACAGCATGTACATTTTGTAAGATTAAAGTGAGTAACATAAGACTCAAAAAATGCGAGAGGTTTGTCGTTGACCACAACTATCTCCACCAATTTGTTTTTCATATAAACATTAAAATATTGTCAGGCCAGTACGAAACTTAATCATTCTTTTTCAATAATGGAGATTTTGTATTTTTTTTCTGGTGGATGTTGAGGTTTTTCGACAAGTAGCCAATTAGCCATTCAGTTCCATCATAATCTTTCTGTATCAATACAGCTCCGACCCCTATATCCCTAGCATCAGACACAATTTTCAAAGGGTTTCAAAATATTTGGTGTATCTAAAACTGATGTGGTGATTAATCCTGCTTTAAAATTCTCAAATACCACCTGGATTTGCTCTGTCCACCACAATTCTGTGTTCTTATTTAATAAATCCATCAGTGGTGTAAATACGCTGCTGAATTTTGCAACAAATTTCCGATAGAATCCACTAAGTTCCAAAAATCAATGCACCTCTTTCTTCGAGGATGGTAGCGGAAATTCTTCAAAGCCCTTCATCTTTTTATTCCAATGGGGTTAACCTCCCATGTCCAATGTAATGCCCAAGAACTTCACTTCTTTTTTCTTTAAACTCCCCAGTTCCCTCATCTTCCTTTAACGTCTCCACCACAATGGGTGCCTCTCCCACCTTGGATCCTGCTAAATCGTTCCCAAGAACAAACTGTATGCCTGGAACTGCCATTCTCTCACTCAGTTTCACTGTTACTTCCCCAATCCTGATTTTGCACTCCAACCTGATGTTACACAAGGGAATGCTTAATTTTTGTCCCCATTCCACAAATTATTACTCTCTTGAGGAACATGTCAGAAAGAGTGAAAATACGTCCATCTCTTACAATTAAAGGCCGAGAGAAAGTGAGGGCTGCAGATGCTGGAGATCAGAGTTGAAAAGTGTGGGGCTGGAAAAGCACAGCAGGTCAGGCAGCATCCAAGGGGCAAGAGAGTTTACCTTTCAGGCGCAAGTCCTTCATCAGGAAAGTGGGGGGTAAGGGAGGGGGAAGGGGGCTGAGAAATAAATAGGAGCTTGGTGTTGGAGCTGGGTGGAAGGGAGCTTGGAAGGCGATAGGTAGATGCAGGTGGTGTGAGGGTGATATATCGGAGAGGAGGGTGAAGTGGATAGGTGGTAGGACAGCTGAGACCCTCAAACTATGAAGCATCAACATCGACTTCGCCAATTTCAAAATTTCCCCTCCCAAACCTCATCCCAGATCTAACCGTTCATCTTAGCCCTGCCCTTTTGAACTGTCTTAATTGTCCATCTTCCTTCCCACCTATTGACTCCACCCTCTCCTCCGACATATCACTATCACTCCCACCTACATATTCCTATAGCCTTCCCAGTGACCGTCCTGCCAGCCCAGCTCCTACCCTCCTATTTATCTTTCAGTCCCCCGCCCCTGTACCCCCACCACATTCCTGACGATGGGTTTATGCCTGATATTCGATTGTCCTGATCTTCAGACGCTGCCTGATCTGTTGTACTTTTCCGGACCCACACTTCTCAACTAGTAGATACTGAGCAGATCCAGTACCTTGCAAAATTATAATTTCTTGTCCTTCATCCCCTCCCCTTTCTGAGTAATGTTTATCCACAGAGGCAAATTCTTTATAGAGATCAGGCACTGACTCCATAACCAGCCCCGGGCTAGACTGTGCATTCTCCTGCAGCTCCTCGGCTCTACTTGGGGTCTCCTTTGCCAGGTTCACTAATGCCACTGGCTTAGTCTCTTCTACACATTTTTCCCAAAGTGTCTTCCTTCAACGCCCATTACTGTGCGTCCGTGCTCACTGCAGTGAAAACACCTTTTCCCAGTGCCCTTCTAAAACCATCAGCACTGTCACTTTATGTGTTCTTCACCCTTATAGTGAGAACACCTGAGACCGTTCATCTCCTTTCAACCCCTTGAGCTTGTTTTTCACCTGTGGTAAAGTATTGCCACTGTGCTTTACTCTATGTTTTGCAGTGTAGTATCTCCCCTTCTCCCAATTTCTATCCCTCCCAGGATGAAAATCCTCCCAGAAACGTATGCATCTCATCTCATGCACCAATGCGTATTTACCTGCCATTTCTGCCACGCTTCTCACTTGTTGAACTTCTTTTCATCACATGAATTCTTACCATCTCTGGAAGTGAGTCTTTAAACTCCTTCAGCAGAATAATCTCCCTTCGAGCCTCACAGGTCTTATCCATTTTTAAGGCCTATACCCATCTTTCAAAATGACCGTGTTTAATTATTTCAAACTCAACATAACTCTGACCTGGTGCCGTCTCTATATTTCTGAACCTCTGTCTATATTCTTCTAGGACCAATGCATAACCACTCAAAATAGTCAGGTTAACATCTGCATAATCTTTTGATCCCTCATCTGACAGTGCTGCACATGCCAACTGTGCCTACCAGCTTAGTCTAAACTAACATTACCCACAAGTTCATTGGACATATCATCTGCTGAGTCAATTTTTCGAATGAAATAAAAAAAAAGATTTTGATATTTTTCTCACTGAAATATGGCAATATATTAACATAGTTATATACATCCCTACATTCTTCCTTTATCTTCATCCTGTTGATTTAACTTTCTAACCTAATTTCAAATTTCTGAAGTTCAAATTCTCTCTCTCTTTCTTTTTCCTCTCTTCCTCTTTCTTCTCTTTCTGTTTCCGCCTCTTTCTTTATCTTCTAACTTTAGTTGCCATATTTGCAATTTACGTTTTTTCTAACTCTATTGCACTTCTCTGATACATCACAGTGCTTGACCGACTTCAGTACAATTTCAGATTTTCTTTTGTCGCTGGTTAAACCCAATTCCAACCTATTTGTTAATTCTAAAAAAGATCCTTCTTCTATCTTTCTAAACTTCCTTGGCAAATTTGTGAACCTCTTTAGTAATGTTAAAAGCCATTTCTCTCACTTGTAATTTAGCTAACTACAGGTAAACAAAATTAAAAGAATTTTCCCACCGGTTTTACTTGAAGATCTAGGTCACTAATTGCTACTTGTTGGAATCTGCTGGGCCCTTTTGTACCTCAAATCTGTTCAAGTCTGTCCCAATCCCATACGACAAGGCCCAAACCGTAATGACATCGATGTCGAACCCCACTGTTAATTTAAACCACACACCCAGAAAAGCTTATCCCACATCGCAATCAGTTAAAACATGAGTTACAGAGAACTCCCAAATTCTATTAATAAACAAAAAATAACAATTTATGTGTATGCAATTTAGCTCGCTGTGCTTTCCGGTGTATTTACAGACGTTTTGTCACTCTGACTAGATGACATCATCAGTGAGGGTCTCTGCTGAATCGCTGGTGGTTTGACCCGCCTCTCTATTTATAGGTCTTGGTTTCTTAAGGTGGGTGATGTCATTTCCAGTTTCTATGTTTTGCAAGATAAGGTAGATAGGATCTAAATTGATGTGTTTATTGATGGACTTCTGGTTAGAATGCCATTCCTCTAAGAATGTCCTTGCGTGCAATAGTATGTGTATGCGTGTGTTGTCCCAATCAAAGTGGTGCCCTTCTTTGTCTGTATTATGGAACATAGTGATAGTGGGTCCTGTCTTTGGGTGGCCAGCTGGTGTTCATGTATCCTGGTAGCACGACAACATGACCATTTCAATGGTGGAAAAATGATTTTACATACACTGTTTAATCAATGTGTGCATGCAGATAAGTAACATTTTTCATATGTGCACAACACATTGTGAATGAAAAATGGAGAAAAAATTAGTGAAAAATGATGCATATGATATATAAAATTTATAAAACATTAAAACATTATTTGAACCTCATCTAAAGTAATATGTTCCTTTTCTCTCAACGTTCTCTCCTTTTCTGGAATTCTCTATTCTAATCTCTCATTCTTATCAGGATGTGTGTTATGAATTCTTGATTCTAGTGTCCAAATTATTTCAGTTAATCCCCTTTATACCAAGATGTAAATATATTGGCCTATTGGGTACTTTCCAAAGCTAGTTCCTGTCATATTACTGGAGATAAAAATTCTGGCATCAGACCCAGCATTTGAACACATTGCTCTGTTGAACATGCACTGTGCAAAGGACCACAGCACACAGGCAATGCCAAAACATTGAGGAATGTACATCTAAACCTTTCAATAATCAAGTTTTCTCATTTTTCACATTTCCTCATCTATATCCTCTCTCTCGTTCTCTCTTTGTATCGAGTTAAGAAATTTACCAATTATTCTTCACATCCCTTCTCACAAAACTCCTTCTTTTGGTTTATACCTATTGCTCTCTTCTTGATGTAATGTGATTATAATTGAGCAATGTAACTACAAAGACGTGTTGGAGGAGCTGGACAGAGTTAATTGGTAGGGGAGCCGAGCAGGAAAGGCCATGGAGCAGCAATGGCAGGAGTTTCTGAGGATAATTCGGAGGATATCAGGAACTCATCCCAAAGGAGATGAAAAATACTCATGGGAGGACAAGGTAGCCATACGGCATCATACCAAAAGAGGAAACGTACAATGTAGTGAAGATGACTGGGAATCCATATAATTGATTGGCAGTGATGTAGTACATCACTGACACTACAGAGTTCGTAATCAAGATCAGGGAGAGAAACAGAGAGAAAGACTTTCATTTAAAACACAGAAGATGGTATTACTCAAGGAAAAAAAAAGATTCAGATTAATTAAACAATTGAATTAAATTAGTTAATTCGTTTTGCAGAATGTGTCAGATTGGACGCATGACCTAGGGAGCGACCCTCAGCAGAATGAGAATATGAAAGTGGAATTCTTTCCACATAGAAACCAGAGTAGGTCACTGACTACAGGGCTGATGGGTGAACGGGTCTCGTTGTGAACTAAGGGGCAGACGGCAAAATTGCATTGCAGATATTGCGGCTCAAAACTGCATATTCACGTAGTGCTAAGGACCACAGCAGCAGGAGAAGCAAAGCAGCACTCAACCACAACCTGTAGCATTTTTGCTCAGGGATAATCACCTCAGTCTGCCATTACCATCAACATGATCTATGTTTCGGTAATGACTGTGGGTGAACATGTCATTGTCAGAACCATGTGAACCTAAACCTGATGCTAACACATTAAAGCTACCTCACTTGACCAACAGGTCTGATCGAGCTCTGCAGTCCTGCCACATTCAGTCATAAATGGTGATGGACGATTAAACAAATGACTGGAGGAGAGGATTCCATAAGTACCCCCATACTGCATGCCAGAACTGCCCTGTACACCGATGTAAAACACAAGGATGTGGTATCTGCACCATTCTCAGCCAGAAGTGTGGAGTTGATGATCCACCTCACTCTCGTCATGATGCCCACAGAATCACAGATGCCAGTCTTCAACCAATTTGATTTTCTGCCCGTGACATGAAGGATCAGCTGAACACAGAAGGCACGACAAAGGCAATGGGACCTGACCCCATTCCTGCAATGGGACTGAAGACTTGTGCGACACAACAAGCCGTGTCCCTGGGGAAGCTGTTTCATTCCAGCTCAAACTCTGACATCTCCCTGGCAATGTGGAATTTTACTCAGCTATTTCCGGTCCCCTAAGAGGAGAATAATTACAATCTGACCAATTATCACCCCCTCAGTTCAATCACGATAGTCACATTCGTGGGAGTTCTTTTTGACAGAGCTGTCAAGCAGCACAGAAATAACCTGCTCAGTGTGGTTTCAGATGGATCCCCATGTGGAGGTGATGCTGTTGTGGAAATGTCACTTGATTACTAATCCAGAACAGGCTAATGCTCTGGCAGCTGGTGGAAGTTAAAAACAATTGATAAAATATGAACATGCAAAATCTGGCGTCAGTAACAGTGACCTTGAAGCCATTATCAATTGTAAACATCAATTTCCTTCCCCAGTGTATTTTCAGGAAGCGAGCCTCCTGTGTTTTCCTGGTCTGGCCTGAACTTGAGTCCAGACGCACAGACGTGATAAACTCTTCAATGTTCTCTGAATCGGCCAAGCAGGACACTCTATTGTATCAAACTGCTTTGAGGTCTTACAGGATAAACCTGGACAGAACACCCAGCACCAGTCTTGGTCTTGGAAAAAGGAACAGGAAACACAGTCCTGTTGATCCTGCAGGGACCTCCTTCCTAACATCTGAGATTTTGTGACAACATTTACAGAGCTTTCCCATAGACTGCAGAAACATCGGGAAAGGATACATTGAGCCTTACTCATTGTCGTTCATTTTCAAACATCTCCACAATGCACTTATCCCAAACAAAGAATATATCCGTCAATGTGATTAACCTTGGGAAGCTATAATATAGGAAGTGCAGTAGTTCCTTTGGTCCATCAAGTTTGCTACTCAGTTCAATATAATGATGGCTGGCCCTTTATTTCCACACCGTACTCCTGCTCTCCCACCATCCCTTTACTGTATCTAAATCCTCATTTATATTCAGTGTCTTGGTTTCCAGGTTCAAGTGCATTCTCCAGGTTCACCAGTCTCTGAGTGCAGACATTTATTATCATCTCAATGCTGAATGACCTGCCTGTATCTAAAACTGTGGCCCTTTGTTTTAGGCACCACAGCCTGGGGAATTATCATCCCTGCTTCCAAATGTCTCGACCTGTCTGAGTGTTACATATTTCACTGAGATCACCACTCATGTTCCTAAAGCCCATGGAATACAAGCACAGTCGCTCCAAACTCTGCTCCCACAACAAGCCTGTCATCCCAGGAGATGCTGATGTTGGACTGAAGTGTACAAAGTTAAAAATCGCACAACACCAGGTTATCGTCCAACAGGTTTAATTGGAAGCACACTAGCTTTCGGAGTGCCGTTCCTTCATCAGGCGATAGCACGATTACCTGATGAAGGAGCGTCACTCCGAAAGCTAGTGTGCTTCCAATTAAACCTGTTGGACTATAACCCGGTGTTGTGTGATTTTTAACTTTGTATATCCCAGCGATCAATCTGGTCATCCTTCGCTGCTCTCCCTTAATGTCAGGTTTGCCCTTTATTAGATAAGGAGACCAAAACTGCACATAATACCGCACAATGTTCGATATTGTGTCTCACCAAGGCCCTGTACAGCTGCAGTAAGACACCCTTACACCTTGATTCAATCACCCTGAAATGAAGGTCAGCAAATCATTGATATTCCTAACTGCCTTCTGTTCCTGTAATATTGCTTTCAGTGACTGGTGTACAGGGAGATCCAGATCCTTTTCAATGTTACAGCTCCCCATGTGGTGGGTCTATGTACACTGGGCAGCGTGTGAATGCCATTCCCAGAACTGACTTCTGGGTTCAAAACTCACTGCGCTGCAGGGACATCAGAGGGCTGCGCAGAAGGAAACAACAATAAGGAGCATACGTCCCAGAGCAGATCAACATGTTTCAAACAATCCCTTTTCACAGATAGGCTGCGAATCTCTTGTTCCCGCCAAAGGGCACACTGTCACCTCTTCCCACGTTGTTCTCCATCTGCCATGTATTTGCCCATTCACTCCACTTGTCTTAGTCACCTTGAGGCTTTTTTGCAATCTCCTCACCCACTCACAATCCAACAGTATTTAGTTCTGTCAGCAGGTTGGGATATATTGTATTTGATTCCCACAACCAAATGTTTGATGGGTATTGTGAACAGCTGGGACCTGTGCACCGATCTCTGTGATATCCCAGCAACCTTCCTCGGTTAAAAACATGTTGTGCTTCAATTCATTTATGTCGTGAATCTGGGTGTGACTGGCTGGGCCAGCATTTATTGCCTGTCCCTGGTTGCCTTTTGAGAAGGTGGTGGTGAGCTGCCTTGTTGGACTGCTGCAGTCCACTGTGGATTCACTGATGGTAACACTATTGAATGCCAAGGGGAAGTGGTTAGATTGTATTTTAGTGGTGATGGTCACTGTCTGACATTTGTGTGGCCTGAATATTAATTGCCACTTTTCAGCCTGGGTTCTGTCCAGATCTTGTCGCAATAGAACATGGACTGCTTCAGTAACTGAGGAGTCACAAATGTTGCTGAACATTGTGCAATCATTGGCGAACATCCCCACTTCTGACCTTAAAATGGAGGGAAGGTCATTGATGAAGCAGCCCTGAAGAAGTTTGGGCCTAGGCCACTGCCCGAGGGACTCCTACAGACTTGTCCTGGAGCTGAGTTGACTCCATAACCATCTTGCGACGTGTCAGGAATGATTCTAACCAGCGGGGAGTTTTTCCCAAGTGCCCATTGATTCCAGTTTTGCTAACACCCCTTGATGCCACACTTGGTCGAAGGCAGCCTTGTTTTAAAGAGCTGTCACTCCATTCCACCTCTGGAATTCAGCTCTTTTGTTCATGTTTGACCAAAGGTAATGAGGTCAGGAGCTGAGTGACACTAGTGGAGCTCTAACTGGGCGTGATTGACCAGGTTATTGCTGAGCAGTTGCTTCTTGAAAGCACTGACTCCTTCCATCACTTTACTGATGATCGAGAGTCGACTTATGTGTTAGTAATTGGCTGGATTGGATTTGTCCTGCTTTTTCTGTATAGGAGATACTTGGGTAATTTTCCACTTAATCGTGGAAATGATATTGTTGTAACGATATTGGAACCGCTTAGCTAGGGCAGTGACAAGTTCTACAGCACAAGATTTCAGGAACATTAACAGAAATTTGTCAGCATGTGTCCCCTTTGGATTATCCCGTATCTCCATCCGTTTCTGGATATCACGTGGAGTGAACTAATTTGGCTGATGACAGGTAACTGAATTGCTGAGGACCACTAGAGGAGGCTGAGATGGATCATCCACTCAGCACTTCTGATTGAAGATTGTTGCAAAAGCATCAACCTTATCCTTTGCACTGAAGTGCTGGGCTCGTCCATCATAAAGGATGGGGATATTTGTGGCATCTCCTTCTCCAATGACTTGTTTATTTGTCCATAACTATTCTCAACTAGAAGTGGAAGGACTACAGAGCTTAGATCTGAACTGTTGCTTGTGGGATCACTTAGCTCTGTCTATCACTTACTGCTTATGCCTACTGGCACGTGAGTAGTCCTGGTTGGTGGCTTCACCAGGCCGACACTTTTTTTCAGGTATGTCTGGTGCTGCCCCTGCCCTCCTGCACTCTCTATTGAACCAAGGTTGATTCTCTGGCTTGATGGTAATTGTTGTGAGGGTGTAGGCCAGGCCGTGAGGTTATGCAGGAGTACAACTCTGCAGCTATTGCTCGCCCATAGCACCTTATGGAAACCCAGACTTGAGCTGCTAGATCTGATTAAATCTGTCTTACTTAGCACGGTGATAGTGCCATTCAAAATGATGGAGGTAATTCTCAACGTGAAGGTGGGACTTTGTCTCTACAATGATTCTACAGTGGTCACTCTACCGATACTGTCATGGACAGATTCTTCTGCAACTGGCAGATTAGTAAGGATGTGGTCAGTATGTATTTTCCTCTTGTTGGTTCCTTCACCAGTTGCCACATAACCAATCTCGCAGTTATATCCTTTAGGACCCAACCAGCTTGATTAGTAATGCTGCTGCCGAGTCACTCTTCTTGGTGAACATTGAAATCCCCCGCTAAGAGTACATTTTGTGCCGTTGCAACCCTCAGTGCTTCCTCCAAGTGTTGGTCAGCATGGAGGAGTACTGACTCATCAGTTGAGAGAGGCTGGTACATGGAAATCAGAAGGAGGTTTCCTTTCCCATGTGTAAATAATGCCATGAGACTTCGTGGGATACGGAGTCACTGTTGAGGATTCCCAGAGCAATTCCCTTCCAACTGTATCCCACTGAGCCACCACTTCTGCTGTGTCTGCCCTGCTGATAAGACAGGAGGTATCTGGGAAAGATGATAGGGTGTCTTGGACATGGTCATACTCACAGAATCATACCTGACAGACAATGTCAGGCTGTTGCTTGACGAGTCTGTTTATTTCTATTCACTGTTTCCTGCCAGCTGGCCCATTCTAGAAACATATCCATATATTCGCCCCAATCCACTCAGATTTTATTTTGCAAACTAGGCTTGGAGCTTTGCCAAATTTTCTTTCAGAAAGTCCACGTGTTTTACACATAATGCTTCTCTTTCATTTGTCTCTCAGTCTGTTGCTCAAAAATAATTCCCATTTCATAAATCTATTTTAGTGTTTTCTATGATAATTACTTCAGCCCCAATAATTTCTCCTGAATCATTTACTTAATATGTTGTATGTTCCATGTATTATATCGTTTTCCATACCAGTCTTGGTTTTCCTAGTATTGTTAGGCAGTTCTGTGAAGGCAGAACTGAAGTCGTTGTTTCATAGTTCTGCCATTTCCCTGTTCCCCACTCTCTGGCTTCAGATTGTAAGGAAGCTGCACTTATTTTCTGATATTTCTTACATTGACATAATTTAACAAGCTATCACAGTTCACTCTTACACCCCTTGTGAATATACTCTTCAGAAACCCATCAATTCCTGCCTTAGGCTGCTCAATTATTGACCTTGAACAGCCATACACTCACAGGAGTATATATTCTGTACTGTCAGAAATACGGCATGATTTACAGTTGACCCATTTTCCTACACCAGGCCCATAGCTGGGAATGTTATGACACTGCCAAGTGCTCGTTCAATCACTTTTTAAATGGTTGTGAGGATACCCGTGATAACTGTCCTCTCAAGAGTTAAATTCCTGAACCCAACACCCTCTGGGTGAAAAAAAAAACAATCTTTAAATTCTCACTCAACTTCAAACCATTCACTTTAAAAGTGTGCTCCCTTGTTGTTGACCTTCTGACTAAAAGGAACAGCTGCTGTCGATCCACCCTGTCCATGCCCCTCATAATGTTATCCTTCTGAATCACACTCCCGTCAGTCTTCTCTGCTAAACAACCCGAGCTTATTCAGCCTCTCTCCATAGCTGATATATTCCATCCCAAGGAACCTCCTGGTGAATCTCCTCTGTGCAACCTCCAGTACCATCATGTCCTTGCTGTAATGTGGTTCCCAGATTTACAAACAGTATTCCATCTTGGCCTGATCGAAACCCTGTATAGCTCTTATAATCTTCACCCCGACTTATAAGTGATGCACCCAAGGTCCACTTCTTAACTAACCTATTACCCCGTCCAGTCACATTCAGGGATGTGTGGAGAAGCCCCTCTGAACTTCCTCGTGTGCTACCATTCACTGAGTCCACCCTATCTGCTTCCTTCTTCCAAACTGCATCGCCTCATATTTATCAGGTTTATATTCCATCTGCCATTGATCCAATCCATCTGTATCTTTCTGTAACATAAGACTTTCCTCCTCACTGCTAACCAACCGGGCAAACACAAACTTAGTTATCACAACCTCCACCCCCATCTGCCCAACATCTACCCACCCCCCACCTCATTCACAGCTGAGCCATTAAGGAATACCACAAATAACAGGGACGCAGCACTGATCTCTGTGGTACAGGGACACTGGTCTCCAGTCATACAAGCAGCCGCGTCCACCACTCTCTGTCTCCTGCCACTAAGACAATTTTCGTTGTAAAGTTTCAAGCTATCCTTGATTCCATGCGACTTTACTTTATTCTTCACTTTCCCATGTGGAGCTTTGTCAATGGCCTTGCTGCATAACTAATTAAGAAACCTCCTTAAACTAATTCAAATTCATTCGATGTGACTTCCCTCTGCTTAAGTCATGGTGATTATCCCTGACCAAGCCTTGCCACTCTGATTGGAGTCCAATTTTCTCCTTCCCTGTTTTCTCGAGTAGTTTCCCGAACAGTGATGTAATACTTGCTTGTCTATAATTCCCTGGTTTATCTCTACCATCCTTACTGTGAAGTGGAATCGCATTAGCTGTACTCCAGTCCTCTGGCGCCTCCCCTATGGTCAGATTCAAATTCAATTTTACACTCAGGGTCTTTCCTCCCTTGCATCCAACAGCAGCCTGCGATACAACTCATTCAGACCTGGCCATCATTCCAATTTTCTACCAGCCAAAGCCTCAAATTCCTGCTCGCATTTTACATTAATCTGTTCAAGAGCTTCCCCATCCATCTTCTCGAATTCTGTAGCTGCCTCCTCCTTCTCCTTCCTTCTAAAACAGATGTGAAGCTCTCATGTCACAATCTCTCAATGCTCTCCAGCTTCACACACTGATTGCGCCCTTGATTTCTGATGGACACGAACTGTTCACTGATTATTCTGTTCTACGTGTTGGCCGTGTAGACTATCATGGGATTCTCCCTCATCGCGCCTGCTTGCAGTTTTCCATGTCCCTCTGTTATTCAGTCCCCTCTATGTTTCTAAGTTTCTAAGATTCACTACGATCACCTCTCATTATTTGAAATTCGAGATCACAGACTGGGATTCCCAATCAAACAATCTTGCCATTTTAGGGATTAATCTAGAGAACGCCTTTTGCAGTTCCTCTGTACTCAGTATATTCTTTATTAGATGGAGACTCCACAGCAGAACACAATACTCTCAGTATTGTCTCAGCAACACGCTCTGCAACGGGTGTGCGGCATCTTCTACATTCTAGTTACATTCACATGAATGTAAACATAGTTTTTACTTTCCCATTTGCAAATGTTCTCCCCAATACCTTTTGCTTTAACTTTTCTTATGATATTAGTATGTGAGTTCTTTAAAAAAATGCTCCTGAATATCGAACTATACGTTATCCATTGGTTCTGCATTGCTGATGTCGACAAGAATCATCTTCAAACTATTCCAAAAAAATGTGTGCCAATTCTGGTTTTCCTTTCATCGATGCATTATCACAATCCCCAGTTTTACCATTACTTTCTATATATCTAGTAGCATGTACTTTGCAATTGAGTCCAACAGACACCCGACTGCGGATGACAAGTTACCTGGTCTGTCGATCACCACTCTCCATCTTCATCCTTTCTTACACTGGCGGATAATATTCATAATCGCCCCTTGTCCCTTATCCCTAAGGGTTACCTGCCTTTCGAGAATGTGCCGAAAAATAACGTGAAAATCCGTAATGCAATCATGTGACTAGTGCTGCTTCCACTGAAATTTTTGTAGGAAGTAAATTTGGTCTGTCAGATTTATCAACACTCAATCCAGCTGTCTTTCCAAATGCTACCTCATCACTGATATGAATGATCTTATACTTTACTTACACAAGTCCCATGGTCACTTGGTATTTCTGGGAGAATTTCTGGATATTCTTCCATTAAGATAGACACAAAGAAACTGTTTTTTCCCTCTAATGTCTCTGTTCTTTACAATAAATTACCCTGTCCACACACTCACTCTTCCACGTTTGATCTTGCTTTTATTTTTGTTTCATACATTGTTCGAAGCTTTATAGCAGTTTTTATAGGTTTTCTTTGTTTGCATGCTTTTTCTCTTTTTGATTTTTTTCTCAGTTTCTTGGTCATCCTTTGCTGGGTCCTACATTTCTCTGAATCCACTGGCTTACTGCAACACTTGGCATTTTTCTAAGCTGTTTCCTTTCATCTAATAAGTAGATGAGGTGTGTGTGTGTGTGTGTGTGAAAGTGATAAGTCGGAGAGGAGGGTGGAGAGGATAGGTGGGAAGGAAGATGGACACATAGGAACATTCAAGATGGCGGTGATGAGTTGGAAGGTTGGACTGGGATAAGGTGGGATTTTGGGAAATGGGGAAACAGGTGAAATCCATTATGATCACCTGTGGTTGAAGAAACCCATGGGGGACTATGAGGCTTTCTTCCTCCATTACTCAGGTGGTTAGGGTTTGGCGATAGAGGAGGCCCAGGTCTTGCATGTCCTTGGTGGAGTTAAAGTGTTTAGCCACAAGGTTGGCCAGTGTGGCTGTACCAGAAATGATCTCTGAAACAATCCACAAGTTGACGTCCTGTCGTACGAATGTAGAGAAGACCACATTGGGTTTAATGGATGCAGCAGATGAGGCGTTCTGTCTCCTTCATTACCTATCACTTTTAACCCCTCCTTCATCTACCTCTCACATTCCAGGCTTCCTCCCCCCCCCCCCCGCCACGCCCCCTCCCATTTATCTCTCAACCCCCCCCCCCCCCCCCACCCCCGGGCCCACAAACCTCTTTGCTGATGAAGAGCGAATGCCTGAAACGTCGATTCTTATGCCACTAATGTGCTGCCTGACCAGCTGTGATTTTCCAGCAGCACATTCTTCGACTCTGACCTCCAACATCTACAGTCCCTACTTTCTCCTCACAACTTCATGGCTTGCATGGCTCAGATTCTTAATGGTTACTTCAAATAAAACAAAAGCTTTTGTGTACAAAAACATCAGAAAACCAGGAGAGACAGCACCGTGCTTCATTGTCGAGCAGTGCAGCCTAACAACAACAGGGGCCCCTATCTGATTCCAGTCTCGGGCGACTCCCTGTGTGGAGTTTGCACATTCTCCCTCTGTCCACGTGGGTTTCCTCCGGGTACTCCGGTTCCGTCCCACAGTCCAAAGATGTGCAGGTCAAGTGAATTTGCCATTCTAAACTGCCAATAGCGGTAGGTGCATTCATTAGAGGGAAACTCTTTGGAGGGTTGATGTGGACTTGCTGGTCCGAAGGGGCTGTGTCCATACTGTGGGGAATCGAATCTCAAATAAAAAGTTGCTGTCACTGTTCCCAAAAGTTCGTTTACAGCAAGTTTCAATTAGCTCTTCTGATCATCCAACACCAATTCCTAAATAAACTGATCTCGATCTCGGTGCTCGAAATAACGTAAATGCAAGCCAATTCACACGTGCTTATGAAATCCATTTTCTCAGCATTAGCATTCAGTTGGGTTAACACAGTTTAGATATAATTTAAACAGTACATTATTAATGCAGTACCCACAATCGCATATATACCATTTCCTATTTTATAACACACCCAACATTTGTATTGCAGCTTTCACTTTGATATGTAACTCCCATCAATGTTGGCTTCTCATTGTTGTTTCTGAGGTCCACCTTTCAGGATTCAGTGAAATCACAGTGAAGTTGGTTCTGGGGAGACGAATGGTAGAAATAATCTCACCACATCGTTTATGATCTTCTCAAGCTTTATTCTGAGATTTTCTCCAAATATCCCGTTATACTGGTGGAGTAGTGAAGGTGAATGATCTTTCAACAATGCTGTGTATTCCCTGTGACAGCTGAGAAAACTGTAACCAGGGTGGGAACCTTACAGTAGGATGGTAAAGCGTTGCTGCTGCTGTACAGGATCTTAGTGAGATCGCACCTGGAGTAGTGTGCACAGATTTAATCTCCTCACTGAGCAAATGATATTGTTACATTGGAAGCAGTTCTGAGATGGTTCCCTCAAATGATTCGTGTCATGAAGATGTCAGTGTATCAGGAAAGGATGGTGAGGTTGATGCCCAATACACATTGAACTTTACAAGAATGAAAGATGATCTTATTTCAACATAGATGACCAGACAGAGTCAGCCACAGAAACCATTTACACACACAATGAAGAAATCCATGTCATTCTCCAGCCTGTTACACAGGGATGACCGAAAGATATTCAGGCCTTCAACACTGTTACACCAGAACAGGACGAGGCTATTCAGCCCCTGGGGCCTGATATGCAGTTACAGGAGGAGGCCAACCAGCCCCTCGAGCCTATAACACTGGACGCAGAGTAGACGATAATGGACGAATATCCTATTACACAACACAGGATCAATACATTCAGCCCTGTCAAAGTGTGTAACACAGGAACTGGAAGAGGCCACACAGTGACTGGCGATGGTTACGCTGGGATAACAGGGGCCATTCAGCTCCACTGAGCCTGTTGCAAGTGAATTAGATAAGGATACAAACTTTCTGAGACTTTTTTTATGAGAAAGGTGGAGGTAATTCAGACACGTGTCTGTTGTAAGGGAACAGGAGAAGACCAATCACTCCCTCGGTCCCATCTCAGGGATGAATGAGGAGACCGTTCAGTTTGTCCAGCCTGGGTAGAGCTCTCAAGGATAGTGGAATCAAGGGTTAGAACATAGAACATAGCACAATACTGCACAGAACAAGCCCTTTGGACCACGATGTTGTGCTGAACATTTGGCCGAGCTTAAGCACCTATCCATGTACCGATACAATTGCCGCTCAAAGGTCACCAATAATTCTGACTCTGCCACTCCCACAGGCAGCGCATTCCATGCACCCACCACTCTCTGGGAAAAGAACCTACCCCTGACATCCCTCGATACCTTCCACCCTTCACCTTAAATTTATGTCCCCTTGTAACACTGTTGTACCCGGGGGAAAAGTCTGAATGTCTACTCTATTTATTCCTCTGATCATCTTATAAACCTCGATCAAGTCACCCCTCATCCTTCGCCTTTCCAATAAGAAAAGGCCTAGCAGTCTCAACTTATCCTCGTACGACCTATTCTCCATTCCAGGCAACATCCTGGTAAATCTCCTCTGCGCCCTCTCCAAAGCTACCACATCTTTCCTAAAGTGAGGCGACCAGAACTGCACACAGTACTCCAAATGTGGCCTTACCAAAGTCCTGTACAGCTGCAACATCACCTCACGACTCTTGAATTCAATCCCTCTGCTAATGAACGCTAATACACCATAGGCATCCTTACAAGCTCTATCCAGCTGAGTGGCAACTTTCAAAGAGCTATGAACAGAGACCCCAAGATCCTTCAGCTCCTCCACCTTACTAAGAACCCTACCGTTAACCCTGTATTCTGCATTCTTATTTGTCCTTCCAAAATGGACAACCTCACACTTTACAGGGTTGAACTCCATCTGCCACTCCTCAGCCCAGCTCTGCATCATATCTAAGTCCCTTCGCAGCCGACAAGAGCCCTCCTCACTATCCACAACTCCACCAATCTTCATATCGTTTGCAAATTTACTGACCCACACTTCGACTCCACCTTCCAAATCATTAATAAAAATTACAAACAGCAGAGGACCCGGAACTGATCCCTGCGAACTCCATTTGTAACTGGGCTCCGGGCTGAATATTTACCATCTACCACCACTCTCTGACTTCGACCGGTAAGCCAGTTCTCTATCCAACTGGCTAAATTTCCCACTATCCCATGCCTCCTGACTTTCAGCATAAGCCTACCATGGGGAGCCTTATCAAATGCCTTACTAAAATCCATGTACACTACATCCACTGCTCTACCCTCATCCACATGCTTGGTCACCTCCTCAAAGAACTCAATAAGACTTGCAAGGCAAGACCTATCCCTCACAAATCCGTGTTGGCTGTTCCTAATCAAGCAGTGTCTTACCAGGTACTCATAAATCCTATCCCTCAGTACCCTTTCCATTACTTTGCCGACCACCGAAGTAAGACTAAATGGCCTGTAATTCCCGGGGTTATCCCTATTCCCTTTTTTGAACAGGGGCACAACATTCGTAACTCCCCAGTCCCCTGGTACCATCCCCGTTGACAGTGAAGATGAAAAGATCATTGCCAACGGCTCTGCAATTTCCTCTCTTGCTTCCCACATAATCCTAGGATATATCCCATCAGGCCCGGGGGACTTGTCTATCCTCAAGTTTTTCAAAATGCCCAACACATTTTCCTTCCTAACAAATATCTCCTCTAGCTTACGAGTCCGTTTCATAATCTCATCTTCAAAAATACGGTCCCTCTCATTTGAAAAAACTGAAGAAAAGTACTCATTCAAAACCTCTCCTATCTCTTCCGACTCAATACACAGTCTCCCACTATTGTCCGTGATCGGACCTACCCTCGTTCTCGTCATTCTCATGTTTCTCGCATACCCATAAAAAGCCTTGGGGTTATTCTTGATCCTACCCGCCAAAAAATTTTCATGCCCTCTCTTAGCTCTCCTAATCCCTTTCTTCAGCTCCCTTCTGGCTATCCTGTATCCCTCCAATGCTCTGTCTGAACCGTGTTTCCTCAGCCTTATGTAAGCCTCCTTCTTCCTCTTTACTAGATATTCAACCTCCCTCATCAACTAAGGTTCCCTCACACGACCATCTCTTTCCTGCCTGACAGGTGCATACATATCAAAGACAGGTCGTATCTGTTCCTTGAAAAAGTTCCACATTTCAATGACATCCTTCCCTGACTTACTATGCTCCAAACTTATGCTCCTCAGATCCTGTCTTGCAGCATCGTATTTACCATTCCCCCAATTGTAAAACCTACCCTGTTGCATGCACCTATCTCTCTCCATAACCAAGGTGAAAGTCACAGAATTGTGGTCACCATCACCAAAATGCTCACCCACTAACAAGCCCATCACTTCTCCTAGTTCGTTACCGAGTACCAAATCCAATATGGCCTCCACTTTGGTCGGACAATCTACATACAGGGTTAGAAAAGCTTCCTGGACACACTGCACAAACACCGCCCCGTCCAATCAACTTGATCTAAAGAGCTTCCAATCAATATTTGGGAAGTCGAAATCGCCCATGACTACTACCCTGTGGCTTCTGCACCTTTCCAAAATCTTTTTCCCAATCTGTTTCTCCACATCTCTGCTGCTACTGGGGGGCCGATAGTAAACACCCAACATGGTGACTGCCCCTTTCCTATTTCTGACTTCAGCCCATGCTACCTCCAAAGGAAGATCCCCCTCGAACTGCCTTTCTGCAGCCGTTATACAATTTCTAATTAGCAATGCCACACACCCTCCTTTTTTACTACCCTCCCTTCTCTTACTGAAACATCTGTAACCAGGAACCTCCAACAACCAATTCTGTCCCTCTTCTATCCACGTTTCCGTGATGGCCACAACATCGTAGTCCCAAGTACCAATCCACGCCTTACGTTCACCCACCTTATTTCTGATACTCCTTGCGTTGAAGTATACACACTTCAAACCATCTCTGTGTCCGCAAGTATTCCCTGTCAGTGCTACCTTCTCCACAACCTCCCTACATTCTTGGACATCCTGAAAAACAGCTAACTCACTTGCTGGACGACAAGTCCGGATCCCAGCTCCCTGACAAATTAGTTTAAACCCCCACGAAGAGTGCTATGGAGATAAGGCAAAAACAGGATACTGATTAAGGATGATCAACCATGATCACATTGAATGGTGGTGCAGGTTCGACGGGCAGAATGGCCTACTGCTGCACCTATTGTCTATTGTCTATTGTTATGGAGGAATATGAGAAGACCCATCATCTCCTCGAGCTGTTACACAGCAACAGTAATATTCCATAATCCGCATGAACCCTCTAACACATCAACAAGAAGAGGTCATTCTGGCCTTGGAGACGACAACATGGCGACACCAGAAAGACGTCAGCCTATCGAGTTTGTACACCAGCAGGATGATGAGTCCATTCAGGCACACATGTCTCTTACACTGCAATTGGAGCAGATCTCTTAAAGCCTTGTGCTTGTTAAACAGGAATTCAAAGAAATCGTAAAGGTTTTCGAAAGGGAAGTACTTATAACAATAGTATACATTAGGGACTAAAGTGTAACGATAAACTATAGTAACTTAAGGCAACTTGTTAGAATCCATTGTTCAGGAAATTGCAAAGTTAAACCACAATCCATCGGAGTCAACGTGGTTTTACAAATGATAAATCATGATGAAGTGTTTGCTTGAGTTATTTAAAGATGTGACAAACAAGGTAAATATTATGATTCCTGGAGATGGAATGTATCTGATCTTCGTGAAGGCATTGGATGTGTCCCTTCTCCAAAGAGTAAGTAGTAAGATCAGACAACATCGGTTTAGGGGTATTTTATTAGCTTGGGTGGAGATTGGTTAACCAACAAAATGCAGTCAGATGAATTAAATGCGTTATTTTATTTTGGAAAATGCAATTTGTGGGGTGCCATAGAATTCACTTCTCATGGCTCAATTATTTGCAATTGATATTATTACTCGGTTGAGGGGATAGAAAATACTACAACTACATTTTCAGACGGCAATAACATTGGTGGGAAATTACTTCGGAATGATTATGCAAGAGATTTAAAAACTATATGGATAATTTGGGTGAATTGGCCAACATTTGGCAATGAAAAATAAAGTGGATAAATATGGCCAGCTTCATAGAAAGGCAAATTATTATCGAAAAGGAGAGAAACTTCAAAGTGCTTAAGTGCAGAGGAATCTGGGTGTCTGCTTGCATAATCACAGAAAACTTGCATGCAGGTACTGTAAGTATTGAGAAATGCAAGCATAACTTCTGTTTTTTTTATTTCTAAAAGGATAGAGTAGAAAGGTAGGGAGTGTTGGTGTAGCTATGCAAGGCATTAGTGAGGCTGCAACTGGAGTACAGTTTGGGTGTCCTGCGGAATTAGGTATTTCCATTGGAGGCAATTCAGAAGAGGTTCATTAGATTGATTCCATATTTGAAGTGTTTGTCTTATGAAGAGAAATTAAGCAGTTCAGGCTTCTACTCTCGAGTTTATAAGAATGCAAGGAGATCTCATTGAAGTCTGTAAAATGCTAAACGTAA
This sequence comes from Chiloscyllium punctatum, assembly GCF_047496795.1. Taxonomy (NCBI): domain Eukaryota; kingdom Metazoa; phylum Chordata; class Chondrichthyes; order Orectolobiformes; family Hemiscylliidae; genus Chiloscyllium; species Chiloscyllium punctatum. The sequence goes on along the minus strand of NC_092755.1, from coordinate 37,068,682 downwards.
TTGAAAGTGTAGATGCGGAGTGGATGTTTTTTCATGTGGCGCAACCTACAACAAGCGACCAGAGTTTTAACATGGAGAGATGACAGGAATATAGAACAGAGGCCATGATGACATGATTTTATTCAATGACAGAGCAGGTTCAAGGGGTTGGATTCCTGACTGATGCTCCTCGTTCATATTCAGCCATTTGACTGTGTTACACAGGAATGGGGGAGGACTGTGTATCAAACAGGAAGCAGGCACTCCGGATAAATCAGTCTTAATCACATTGTGACCAGTGCTGGGTCCTCAACTATTTACAATCGATATCAAAGATCAGGAGGATGGAACAGATATAAAGATGCTGAGTTTGGTGATGTTGCTGTGATAACCACAAGTTAAATTATCAAGGGCGGGGGGGGGTGGGGGGGGGGGTGGAGAGTCTGCAAGTAGATACAGAGAGGCAAAGGCAATGGATAATAATTTGCACGTACAATATAACATGATATAACCTGTCATTTCATTTGCATGAATAATGGAAAGCAATACGCTATTTAAATAGAGAGAGTTAAACATAACTTAATAATATTGGGTACTTGGGGTTCACTCAGACCCGTTCAGACATGGGAGGGTTTGCTCCATCCCTGATCATCTGCTCCCAGACACTCCAAGTGACCCAATTGCTCTCCGTACACATGGAATATTTTGATGTGGTTGGTTGGTGGTTGGGATGGTGTTTTGAAACGTGTATCAAGGCGCCGGCCTTTATCCAAGATACATTCACTCCTCTCTACGTGGAGACCCGAAGACGATGGGAATGGCTGCCTGCTTGTGAATGAAGAGGCAGTGGATACTGTCAGAACAGGGGTATTCACCAGTATGATGTACTGTGCATCAGCATTCTACAACATTAATAGAGAGAGAGCTCCTTCAGTTTCGCTACCTCCAGCCATTGACATGGGTACTCTGCAGATGCAATGTACACCATCGGGAATCCCAATATACTGGATATACCCAGCAGCTCCCTGCTGTGGGAGAAACAATGTATTTTCCTCATCCATCAGATACATCTTCCGTCACCGTATGATGACACTGATGTTGAGATACTGGGATATGGTGGATATGTCACCCAGTCCTGCCTGGAAAGTTCTGGATCATAGAAGCTGAATGAAACTGTGACCCTAACAGCCCCTGGCAGCACTGACCTCCTCCTGGTGTGAAGCTGCAGGTCGTGTTAAAGGAGGTGACACCGCTCTGTGACCAGCTCCTTGTTCAGTCAGGGTCCCTCATACTCTGATCCTGGGTTAAGTGGGGCTTGGGAAGCTGTTCCTGGAAAACCCGGAATGGATCCAGCAGATCCCTTTCCCCACACACACTCACTGCGTGGTTTCAAAGCTTCACTTCTCTGCAGCCTCTACTCCACTTGTTGTTCATGTTACAGACCTAGATGCTGTAACTACAGTCCACATACTCAATCCAGAGTTGGGTCACCAAATCTTCAGGTTTCCCTCAATGTCTGAGGGAGCTCACAGCACAACCTCCAGCAGACCATCCCCAGCACCTCCACTAAACTTTCAATAACAGGAGTCAGTCGGAAACCCCTCTGCTACAAATGTTGTGGACCAGACCAGATCCCCGCAAAATATTTTAAGAAGGCCGCTTAGACCCAAACCTTTCTTTATTTTAAATATATATGTGAAGTGTGCGTTCCAGATATGTTGTGGCTGGTCAAACCACTCGACATTAAGCAAAATATAATCTATTTAAAAGCTTTAGTTAAAATACAATCAAAGAAAAGAAAATGTTGGGATAACTTATATGTTTGAACACTTACACATACAATAGATACCGTACCTTCTTGGTATACACTGCTTGGCACAAAGATATATTCAAATACAGATTCTTACATGCAAGTTTATTATCCAGGAGAAATCAACATCAACAGTGATCTCAGAGAGAAAAGCAGCTAGGGATCATGTATTGAAACTTTCAACCCTTCTGGGATCTCCAGCAGCTTCTGGATGCTGCAGATAGAAACAAAATGAGAAACCCTGGCCTGGGAGAGCTGGCCACTGCCCTTCTATTGTTACCACCATTTTAATAAAACATAAAGGTCTCCTCGATTATTTACTTAAACTGTTTTCAGAAAGCAATGCTGCACCTCTGCCTTTAAAACCTCTCTTCAAAGAAAAGTCGAAAATAACCTCTTTACAATGATAGTATCCTCACAACGCCCCCTTTAATAAAATGATCCATCAGTATACAAAGTTGAGTTCATTTTAGACCTCCTAGTCTTCCTCTATTAGTAGACTGAAATGCATATATATTATATGGACTCTGAGCATACAAATGTTCACAACTCGAGTCGATTTCAGTCACTTTACTCCTGCCACAGAATGCCTTTTGTCTTTCTTCATCCAAGTCTCCACAATGTGTCAAAACTTAAGTTTTCTCACCTTGTTCAACTGTAAAATTTCAAATTGAATGGCAGCAATAATAAGCTCAATTGAAATAGGTCGGTATTCTTCTCCCTAAACTTCTCCAAAACCTTTAAGTTGTCACGATCAGTGGTAAAGATTTGTCTCATGTATGTTATTCGCAATTTAAATGCTGAAATATTGTAACACCAACACCAAGCTCAAGGCCTCCTTCCCCATTGTGGAATAAATCTGTTGATTGGAGCACTTCTCATCTCTCCAATAGTCCTTCTGAATGACATACCTCTTCTGTCTCAACATAAAAGAATTACATGCTTCTGTACCTCTCAATGCTGTAAGTTCTTTACCTGCTACTCCTGGCCTATGCTAATAAACTTTACTTTCACAGGTTTATGTTTTAAGAAGATCTCGCATATTTTTCTCAATCTCTCACAGAAACCAAACTTTGATTTCTGAACCAAATCATCAACAGCAGCGATTTCAGCTTGTAAGCTTGCCATTGTAACTCTGCTCTTCCATATGAGTTCTCACGATTGCCGGAAGTGAATTGTTGAACTTCTCCAAAGTAAGAACCTCTCTAAGATTGCCATAGATTTGCTGTTTTTAATACCCTTACCCACCTTTCAAAATTACTTTAATTCTTTCAAATTCAATGTGCGTTTTACCAGCAACGCTATTTTAGATTCCTGAAACACTGTCTGTAGGCTTCTGGCACAAGCGCATATGCACTTCAAATGGCTTTCTGCACCTCCTCATACTGGCCAGATACCTCCTCGATAGGGATGCAAATACCTACCAGCTTTGTTTGGATCAACTAAATCCACATCGTCACTGGCCACTGCATTTGCTTAGCCACTTTCTGAAATGAAATTAAAAAGGCTTCCCCATCCTTCTCATCAAATTTAGATAATGCCTGGTTTATTTAAACAGAACCCCATCAGGCTTTTGGCTACTATAGGGTTGCTCATCCTCACTATCCTCCTCATCCTGCCTACCATCTATCTTCATCTCCACCTTCTACGCCAACTTTCCTCTCTAATTACTAACTGCTTATGTTGAAACTCTCTGCTTTTCTTCTCTCCTTTTCTCTCTTTCTTCTTCATTTCCTTTTCTTTTGTTTCTATTTTTCATCATAATTCAAACTGTTTCAATTCCGTCTCATATTCAAGGTGCCTCATTTGAAATTGAATTCCAGCCGTTTCCAAAGAGTCTGATGGCGTTTCCACCAAATGTAATTGCCGAGCTAAAGCTGTAATTATCTCTCATTTTCTCACAGACAGACACAGCCCCAACTCCAGCTTGTCTGCCAATTCCTACAGCTTTGCCTTCATTGCCTTTTGTAAAACCCCCAACTTCACTTCTTTCACATCCAGAGAACTCTATCTGACTGAAAGAATCTTTAACCACAAAACACTGTTTAAACCAACCGAATTCAACATCCGGAACAAAAGACACTAACAACTACCATACGCGACCTTTCAACTGAATAGTCTCCCGGTTCATACTCTCCAGTGTCTGCATGCGCTTATTCTGGATTCTCTGGTTTCCTTCCACAATCCAACGATACGCATGTCAGGTGAATTTGCCATACTAAATTGTTCATAGTTTTCAGGGATGTGTGGGTGAGGTGCCTTAGTCGGGGTAAATGCGGAATAAAAGGGTAGAGGAATGGTTCTGGGTAGGTTACTCCTTGGCGGTTCGGTGTAGACGCGTTGGGTTGAATGGCCTGTTTGCACACTGTAGGGATTGTAATTCTAAACCCAATTTGGTATTATCGATTTAGAAACAGATAAGAGACCCCAGTTTGCAATAGATGAACCAGACTGCCTCAAACTATGTTAAGAATTTAGCTTGGATGCCAACCTTTCCTTAATTTAAAGGTAGATGTGAGTTGGGTGTTCCAGATGTGATGCTAGTAGTAAAACTACTCACCATGAAGTAAAACACAATATATTTAAACACCCTAATGAAAATCCATACAAAATGAAGAGAAACTTAGAATAACAACTATTGTGAAACCTTAACTGAATGATGGATACAGTACCTTCTACAAATGAACTGTTTCAATACACTAACATCACCTAAATACATGGCAGCACCGTGGGCGGCATGGTGGCACAGTGGTTAGCACTCCTGCCTCACAGTGCCAGAGACCTGGGTTCAATTACTACCTCAGTCGACTGAATGTGTGGAGATTGCACATTCTCCCGTGCCCGCGTGGGTTTCCTCCGGGTGCTCCGGTTTCCTCCCACAGTTCATAAATGTGCAGATTAGGTGAATTGCCCGTAGTGTTATGTTTAGGGGTAAATGTAGGGGAATGGGTCTGGGTGGGTTGCGCTTCGGCAGGTTGGTGTGGACTTGTTGGGCCGAAGGGTGTGTTTCCACACTGTAAGTAATCTAATCTAATCTAAACACCCCTTGACAAAAAGGAGCATTCAGACATGTATTCTTGCATATAGTTCTTCCATCCAGGAGGAAACAGCATCAAGTGAGGTTTCAGAGAGAATAGCATCGAGGGATAATTTACTAAATCTTCCAACCCTTCTGGGACCACATGCGAGCTGGCCATTGTTCCAATTATTAATTAAAAACCCTAAAAGTCTCATAAGTTATTTACTTGAGCCGTTTTCAGTAGGCAGTTTGGCCTTTAAGACCTCTTACTAAAAAAAAGGTGGAAATAACCTTTTTTTTAAAAAAAGGTGACAGCATTGTCACACAATTTAGATGCCTGGTCCTTTACTTAAGGGGCTTCCTCGTGTTACTGACAGCAAGATCACCCGAGTGGGGCAAACACAGGCATAGACCAAGTTACAACTTCTGAAACACGCCTGTTCATGGACCATCACATGGACATACCGGGAGGTGAACAACAGCCTGACACACCCCATTTCATTATTTCTGAGCTACACAATGCCAGTAGTCGATACACTAGAGAGCCAAAACCAAGGCCAGGGAAAGATACAGAGGGACAGAGAGATTCACAGCAAAGACAGAAATACACAGTTAATTAACTGAAAAGATATTGTAGAAATATGGGGAAACAGACAGGGCAATGGGACTTACTGGAGAAGTGAGATCTTCGAAAGTAAAATTACAAGAATGAGAACATTGAATAAAGGCATTGTCAGATCAGCTGAAATGGTTTGTTACATCAAATTCTGAATCTGCTTCACAGAACACCACAAACAACAAAAACTGGGACAAGATGACAGCCCAGCATGGAGAGCTAAGCAGAGCATGCACGTGTGTTGTTCTGTAAACTGCACTATCTGCCCAGCATAGAGAATATTGCAAACTTTACTATCATATGCTAATTATACTCGCATCAGGTTACTGCCTACAATGGGAATGTTTGCTCTCTCTGCCTCTGTGTGTGTGTGTGTGTGTGTGTGTTCATCAGAGACTGAGAGAGAGAGAGTGTGTGTGCGCGATTGGCGTTGTTGAATGCGAAACTCATTGTTTCAGAAGGAATGCACATGGAGAAAACAATTTCAAATACGAACAACAGGCAGGCTTTTTGTTAATCAGTAGAGAGAACGAGAGACGTTTCATGGACAGATGAGGTAAAGTGTTTGGGAGTGTTAAAATAAAGGCATTGCCAGACATAACAGCAATATACATTCGCGTGCACATAATGACAGATGGATGGGAGTTTGGTGTGAGCTCGAATCAGATTTGCTTTGGCAGGTTGAAGCCGAGAGCGTCAGCAGCAGATTATTGGCTTCATTAAGACTGGACTTCATAGCTCAAGGTTCAAATAGCAGACGGAATAAACCAGTGAGATATATTCTGGAGTAGTGAGTATTTTAAGGTAGAAATGGTCAGGCAATGGCGTCAAGAATGACCTCATAGTCAAAGGTATCTCTCATAGTTGTGACTTGTTTTCTTCAGCCGCAGATATTGGCCAGGGATGGGAAGGAAACAGTGGAAGGAAGTGGAGTTTGGAATCGGAACAGTAGACAGTGACCTCCATGCTCTTAATATTTAAATAACAAAGGCAATGATGCAATACATTGTGGTTCTAAGCTGAAACTGAGTCGGTCTACATAGAGACCCGTGAGTAACACTGCCAGAGCAGAGAGGCAGACAGTAATTGAACACGTTCATTGATGCAGTAAATAGTGGTCTGCAGAGTGAATACCTGGATTCAGATTTCAACAGGAACAATAATAGTGGCAAGAAATGTAGACTATATGAAAGTATAATAATACAGTCTTAACTGGTATATACAAAACAAAATCTGCACAGTGACACATACCAGGAACACCAACGATAGCCAGGAAGGGATAATAAAAGTATTGAATAATGTGAAGAGCGTAGTAGCTCTGCGTTGATAATGACAACCAATCAAATGCAGGAAGATACCAAACATAATCGGCTAAGCTCCTGTCTATTGTTGGAACATTCCCGACTAATGTTCTCAAATTCTGATCCATTGTGGGAACATTCAAATCTAATGTTCTCAGATTCTGATCTCTCCTCCCCTTCTCTCTGGAGCTAGTGTCGGTGATGCTCCCGCTCATATTATAGGTTAACACATTGAACGGAGCCCATTTATCATTAAAAGACTGAAACCCTCCATTAGAATCCATGGAGATTGGCATTAATCGCAGTCACTGAACAAAGGCTCAGTTAACCAGTTCAATAAATCACTTTTCATTTACTGGTTTTGGATGGAATGGATGTGGGTTGCTGAGGGATGGAAATAAATCTTTCAACTTTTTAATTTTTTTTCCCTTTTATACAAGAGTATTAACAAAACACTGCAACGATCTATATATTTTCCACTCTGTTTATGAAAGGAGCCAGTTATAAAATACCAGATCGGCTGCATAAACAAAAGTCGGGTGGGCCATTTTGTAGATACCTGAACACAAAGTATGGGACTTATTGACCAGTGTGAGGCTACTCCTGGTGTTAATGCCCTGTTATCAAATCCTTTCATAATCTTGAGACAGACCATTGAGACTGCTTCTCAGGAACAGGCCAAAGCAATTCTGTCCCTATGGACCTTTTACAGAGGGATAAGAGAAGGCCATTCAGCCCATATTAGCCTGTTGCTATTTGAAAAGGTGGAAAGCTGGAATATTGGCACATTTTGCCAACAGAATCATTCAAAACAAAGCGATGTGTCACTGCAGCTGTATGAAGTGTTACTGAGAGGGCACCTGGAGTACATTGTGTTGTTTGTGTTTCTGTAACTGAGAAGGGATGGACCTCCATCAGATGCAGTTTAACGGCTGCTCGTAATCCACGGGTTGCTGTCTCAATTAATGTCTCGGGTCTGTTACACAAGGACAGGAGGAGGCCATGAAGCCTTTTGAGTATATTTCCGAGGGACAGGAGGATGCCATTCAGCCTCTCGACTCTATTACAGAGGGAGAAGAGGAGGTCATTCAGCCTCTCCAGTCTATTACAGAGGGACAGGAGGAGCCTATTCAGCCTCTCAAGCCTGTTACAGAGGGGCAGGCAATGTTTATTTAACTTTCAAGTCTGTTACGCGTAAATATTAGTTTTAAACTAGTTGTGGAATAGGAAAAACCTGACGTAAACATTCAAGTTCTAACTTTGAATAAGGTCAATTTTGAAAGTGTTAGGCGAGCCCTGTGAAAGGCTGATTGGAAAACCCTATTCACAGGTAAAGGGATGGTTGGAAAATGCAAGGCCATCAAAACTTGGTTTCAGAGAGTCCAGAGCCAACGTGTTCCTATTAGTGAGATGGGCAAGTCTGGTGGGTGCAGGGAGTGCTGGATGGCTAGATATATTGATGCTCTGGTCAAGGTAAGGAAGGAGGCATATGTCAGGTAAACAGAGCTGAGATCAAGTGAATCCCGAGAGGAGTATAAGGGCAGTAAGTGTATAGTTAATGGGGAACCGGGGCCAGAAAAATGTGGACATGAGATGGTTTTAGAAATAGGGCTAAAGAGGCATTGAAGCAACTCTACACATCATTTAATGGCAAAATATTAACTAGGGAGAGCTTAGGGCACCTTAAAGATCAGTAAGGCTACCTATGTGTGGAAGCATGGGAGATGGAAGGGATACTAAACAAGTATTTCTCCTCAGTATTTAATGTAGAAGAGGTTATAAGAGCGAGAGAATGAAGAAATGCATAGTAATATCTTGAAAAGTATCTATATTACAAGGAGATGTTGGACATTTTAAAACATCTAAACGTGAACAAATAGCTGGGATGTGATCAGTCGCATCCCAGAAGTTTGTGGGAAGCTAGGAAAGAAATTGCTCAGCATTTTTCTGATATATTTGTAACATTGAATTCCAGGGGTGATATGTCAAAAGACTGAAGGGCTGCTAACATTGTGTCATTATTTCAGAAATGAAGGTAAAACCAGGTAACTATAGATCTGTGAGCCTGACGTCAATGATGACAAAGTTGTTGGAGGGGATTTTGAGGGAAACGATGGAAAGACAAGGACTGAAGAGGGCTTTGTACATTGGGGATCATGTCTCACTGACTCGGTGGAATTTTTTGAGGATGTGATGAAGATGATTGATGAAGACAAGACAATGGATGTTGTCTTTATGGAATTCAGTAAGACAGCCAAAATGTTCTACATGGTAGACTGGTTAGCAAGGTTAGACTGCCTGGGATCCAGGGAGAGCTTGCCATTTAGATCCAAAATTTACTTGAATATTGGAGACAGGACGTGACAGTGGACATTTGTTCATTAAATCTGGAGACCTGTGACCAGTGGCATGCCGCAAAGATCAATAGTGGGTCCAATGCCTTTTTTTTTACTTATACAAATCATTTGCACTTGAGTATATGAAGTATGGTCAGTAAGTTTTTGGATAATTCTAAATTTGGTGGTGTAGTCGATAGTGAAGAATGATCTCTCAGAATATAATGGGGCATTGATTAGGTGAGCCGAGGAGTGGCAGATGGAGTTTATTTTAGATAAATGTGAGGTGTTGCATTTTGGCAAGAAAAATCAGGGCAAGACATATAGGTAGGGTCCTGTCAAAAGTTGCGAATCAAGGATAACTCTATAGAAATTATAGAATCCCTACAGTTAGAAACAGGTTTTTCGGTCCATCAAGGCCACACCATCCCTCTATCCAGTATCCCACTGGACAAACCCCTACGCAATCCCTTTGAGCCTGCATTTCCCATGGCTGATCCACCTCGCCTACATATCCCTGGGTACTTTACGCAATTGAGCATGGCCAATCTATCCTTATCTGTATATCTTTATACTGTCAAAGGAAAGCATAACATCCGGAGGAAACTCACACAGACACGGGGAGAATGTACAAACTCCACACAGCCAGTCATTCAAGGATGGAATTAAACCTAGATTGCTCCCCTGTGAGGCATCTTGTGGTGCAGGTTCTCAGTTCCTTGAAAGTGCCGTCACAGTAAGACAGCGGAGTGAAGAAGGCATTTAGTGATCTTCCCTTTATTGTTCCGTGCTTTGAGTCTAAGCATTTGCATGACATGTTGCATCTGCACAGGACATTGGTTTGGCCACTTTTGTAATACTGCCTTTAATCCTGGTCACCCTGCTGTCGGAAACATGTTGTCAAACTTGAAAGGGTGCAGAAGAGATTTAAAAGAATGTTGCAGGTGTTGGAGGGTTAGTGTTACAGAGAGAGATTGAATAAGCTGGGACTATTTTCAAGTGTTGAGGCTGAGGGGGACCTTAACGAGGTTTAGAAAATCATGAGGGGCATAGAAAAGGTAAACAGTCACTGTTTTTTCCCAGGATACACGAGACCAAATAAAGAAGACAGAGGTTTAAGGTACGAGGAGAAAGATTAAAAAGGGACGTGAGGGACAACATTTTCACACAGAGACTGCTGTGTTTATGGATTGAAGAGCCAAAAGAGAAAGTGGAGACAGGTACAGTTACACCATTTAAAAGGCATTTGGATGGATACATGCATGGGAATTGTGTAGAAAGAGATGGGCCAACTGCTGGCAAGGGGCACGAGATTAATTTAGGATACTTGGTCTGTATAGATGACCAGACCGAAGGATCCCTTTCCATGCTATAATTTCTGAGAGTCTATTGACACTTGAGTGTTTAACTTGGGATCAGGAGGAGGATATTCAGCTTCTGACTTCTGCCAGTCATGTTGTTTGCTCAATTACTGACAGTCAAATACAAAAAAAATCATTCAGATTTTGATATGTTTAACAGAAACAGGAGAAGGGCTTTTAGTCAAGAAAAGCTGTAAAGAATGTGAAGAGGCCATTCAGTCACTCAACTCCATTCCACAGGAGCATCAAGTGAACACAGAACTATTGCAGCCTGTTACTCTAGAGCAGGAGGAGAACATCTATTTTCACAAAACTTCGATTGGGAGGCACTCAGCTGCTGAAGACGGTGACACAGGAACAGGAGGCAGTCACTCAATTGCTCGAGACTGTGACACAGGAACAGGAGGCAGTCACTCAACTGCTCGATACTGGGACACAGGAGCAGGAAGCAGTCATTCAACTGCTCGAAACTGGGACACAGGGAAATCTGGAGGCTAGTGAGGCCTGAGGATCCTGTTACTCAGGAATAGGAGGAGGTGACTCAGTCCCCACCAGTATGGGACACTGGGAGAGAAGGGGAGTTTGCTTGGAACAAACATAAATATATGAATAAGTTGCATTAGTGGTCCATTCAAACCTGCCCCACCATTCACTCAGACCACGGCTGACCTAATTGTGATTTCCTCACTCCATTTTACGGAGACTGTTCTCTCTGCAGCCTCTGGTCCATTTGTTGGTCATGTTGCAGACCCAGATGCTGTAACAACAGTCACCAAGAATCGGGTCTAACTGGATGAGTCATAATTTGAAGGGTCCAATCACAAGAATGAAAACACAAAACAAAGGTATTGCCAGATGTTTAGTTCTCTCACATTCGCAATCCAACTCACATAACCAGCCCATCCATTAAACATTCAGGATGGAGCACTGTGTAGATCTGGTGAGCGTATCGCTGAATGCAACCCAGCAATATCCATTATGGAACTCTGTGCAGCACACACCAATGCTTGATCTATATTCCTGGGCTAAATATCCAGCATGGAGAGTTGTGCAGTCCGCACTGGTTCATTCATATGTAAATCCAGACTGTTGTATTGTTCGGTAACTGTGTTAGATCGCAGCCCAGTGTGGGGAAACTTGCAGCCAATGCTGGAAGTGACAGGATGTGCAGCTCCCATCCATTTGCAGTTGTATAACTCCACTGTGCCTTGACAAGGGGAGCCATGGATGTGAAAATCACTGCGATGGAGAAAGGTAAATGGAAACAGTTTAAATACCAATAGTACTGATTAAGGCGAGTATCACACCAGTATTTAAATTTGAAATAACTGAGATAATATCCAATGAGGTTTCGTGAATGGTGAAACGTTGTTAGAGGGGGTTGGTGATGTTATAGTGGTTGCAATATAAGCCTCCAAATTAACAATGGGAATTAGAGGAAGAAATATTCAGGGAGACTGGGGAGACTTGCAGGAACAAAAGGGTTGTTATAATAGGTGATTTCAATTTTCCTAACATAGACTGGGACTTCCAGATGGTTAAGGACTAAGATGGAACGTAATTTGTTAAGTGTGCTCAGGAAAGTTTCCACAAGCAATATATAGAGTATGCTACTCGGAAAGAGACAAACTCGACCTACTGTTGGGAAATAGGGCAGGATAGGTGATGGAGGTAAAGTGGGGGAGCTTTTTGGGAAAAGTGACTAGAGTTGTATTAATTTTTTGGGAGGGACAAAATTGGCCCACAGATTCAAGTTCTAAATTGGGGCAAGGCGCATGTTGTTGGAGTTAGACAGTGGATTGCAGGGGATGATTGGAGGAGTTTGGTCGAGGTAAAAGGATCTCGGACAAGTGGGAGGGCTGTAAAAGTGAGATAGCTCTAGTTCAAGGTTTCCATTTTACTGTGAGGGTGAAGGGAACGTGAGACTGGAAGAGAGAACACTGGATGACAATAGTTACTGTGGCTCTGACCAGAAAAAACGAAGGCGTGGCTCAGGTTCAGGAGGCTCGTATCAAGGTAATCCCTGGAGGTACACAGGGCATAGAGGAGTTAACTGCAGAAGGAAATCAGCAAGGTGAAAAGGGGGTAAGAGATAGCCTTGTCTGAGAAGATTGGAGTGAATCCAAATTCAGTATAGCAAAGATAAAGAACAACTAGAGAGAGAATTGGATGCTTTAATATCCAAAATAGGCATGCATGTGTAAAACCGCAAAAGATGGATAAAGTCCTCAATTTCCCCTCTGTGTTTACCATGAAGAAAGACATGAAGACGTGAGACCTTTAGGAGGTTAGTTTTCATATCTTGGTACTGTCTATATCACATTAGAGTTGTTGTTGGACATATTAGAATACATAAAGTCAGGCAAATCTCTTGGTCCTGACCATATCTCTCCAAGAGCACTGCAAGAGGCGAGAGAAAAAGCTTAGGGGCCAAGGTCCCGGAAAACTGGTTGGCAGCAAATGTTGTGCTCTTATTCAAGAATGGCTGCAGGGAAAAGCCTAGGAAATATACACCAGTAAGCTTCACACCTGTTTTCGCAAAACCACTTGAGTAGCTTCTGAGAGATAACATGTGCATGCATTTGGAAATGCAGAGTATGACTTGGAGCAGTCAGCATGGCTTTGTGCATGGCGGATCATGCCTTACAATTTCTGTTAGAGATTTTTGAGGAAGTGACCAGGAACGTTGACGAGGGCAGGGTGGTAGACATATTCTATATGGATTTCAGTACGACCTTTGATAACATTCCACATAGTTGGCCGCTCTAGAAGGTTAGATCACATAGAATCCAAGGTGAACTGACAAACTGGCGACACAATTGGCTTGATGTTAGGAAGCAAATGGCGATGGTGAAGGTATGCTTATCAGACTGGAAGCCTGTGACAATTGGAGTGCCTCAGGCGTCGGTTCTGGGCACATTGCTGTTTGTTATCTATATCAATGATTTGGATAAGAGTGCACAACTCAAGGTTAGTAAGTTCGCAGATGACACTAAAATTGGAGGCATCGTTTACAGTGAGGAACGTTATCAAATTGCAGCAGTACCTTGACCAGCTGTGAAAATGGGCTGAGAATTAGCAAATGGAGTTTAATATAGATAAGTGTGACGTCTTGCATTTTGGAAAGTCAAATCCAGGTAGGATTTTAATGATGAATGAGAGGGCCTTTAAGGAGTGTAGTGGAACAAAAGGACGTTAGAGATCAGGTGCACAGTTGTCTGAAATTTGAATCACAGATCCACAGGACAGTGAAGAAGGCTGTTGGCACGCTGGCCTTCAACAGGGCATTGAGTATAGAAGTTGGGACGTTACGTTGCAATTGTACATGATGTTGGTAAGGCTGCAGTTGGAGTATTGTGCTCAGTTTTGTTCACCTTTCTCTAGAAATGATATTATTGATCAAAAAAGAATGTAGAAGGAATTTACAAAGATGTCTCCTGAGCTAAAGTGTTGAGTTATAGAGAGAAGTCGGACAGGTTAGAACTTATTTCTCTACAGTGTAGGAAACTGAGAGGGTTCTTATGGAAGTATAGATTTTATCAAAACATGAGAGGCGTGAATATGGGTGAGTACTTCAATTTTTTTGCAAGGTTCAGGGAATCAAAAACTAGAGGACATCCGTTAATGTTTGGAGAGGAAAAAATAAAAATGAACCTGAGGATCAACTTTTTTACACAGTGTGTAACCACAGTGATCAAAATAATTTCTTTTCTGAATCACCGCTGCTGAAAAGTCCTGAAAGAACACAATCCTGGAGATCTCGTGAACTAAAGCCATCGGAAACCACACTGAGCTTCCATCAGTCTTGGTATATCCCCATAACTATGTAACTGCACAAGGACAGGGCAAAGGCTTTGGTCTGAGTCTTTCCTCCGCACCATAACCCGATGAACTGTGTTAGTCTTCACCAGTCCATCTTCAGCTTCGAAGTGAAGGAATCACAGCAGTCAGATCTTGAAAAAACTCACTGGCTGACCACCTGCTGTCTGGTCCAGCAGACCGATGATGTGAACATTCTTCATCCTGTCTCTGTTCTCGAGGTGGTCAACTTGTTCAGCTAAGGTACAGGCCTGTATTTCAAGAGCGAGGATCCTCTCCCGAGATGAATCGATCACGGTCTCTGACACTGCAGTTTGGCGTATGACATTGTCTGTTCTGTTTCTAAGGCTGTCAAGTTGCTGCTCATGTTTTTGGAGAATGGCTGAGAGCGGCTCGAGCCACAGCTGAACTATTGTTCAATCATGCCTTCAGTCATTTCACATAACTTGGTGAACTCAGTGACCAAGGCCTGGTGAGTAATTGGGTCTATCGAACAGCTTTGACCTCGGCCATCCTCGATGCTTCTGACGGCTGCACCCCTTGTTGGGACTTACTCGATCCTTCCCCGTGTTTTGCTATTTCCACTTGACAAAACAGGATTAGTAAAGATCCTATCGCTCTTTTTAGTGTTGAATTTTAAGTAAATGGCTGGGATGGGGTGGGTTAGAGAACCACTTTGCCTGTGCTGTGATGCAGAGCCCAGTAAAGCAGACCTTCTGGGTTGCCGCCATCTTGGATTCCCCGTTAACATTTTAGATATTATCATTTCGTTTTAAATTATATTCCTGGATGTTCTGGAGCCGTGTAATTTGGTACCACTGTCTACAAATTCCCCCAATAATCCTCAACTCTGTTGTTATTTATGAACCTTCTGTCTGTGCCTCAAAAATATTCAATATCTCTGCCTCCAATGCTCTGTGGGGAAGAGAGTTACAAAGACCCACAACACTGAGAAAACAAAAATAAGACTCAAGATCTGAGTGTGAAATTAATTTTTCTTTGTCTCCTTATCTGAGAAAGGATATCATTACATTGGAAACAGTTGGGAGATATTTCACTTCATGTATTCCAGGAATGAGTACCTTATACTATGAAGGCTTTAACAGGTCACTCTAGGAAAGAGAGGTGATCTTATTGAAACATACATAACCTAGAGGAGAGTGGATCAGATAGATACCCACTGGGTATAGTCCAAATTTCTTGTCATTTTCATAGAATCTCTAGATTGTGGAAGCAGAACATTGCATCCATCAAGTTCACACTGACCCTCCGAACAGCATCCCCCTGGACCTGCGCACTTACCCTATCCATGTAACCCTTCATTTCCCATGACTAACCTCCCTACCCTACACATCCTTGGGCACTATGGCCAACTTTGTACGGCCAATCCACTCTATGCTGCGTATCTTTGGACTGTGAGAGGGAATTGGAGCATTGTGAGGAAACCCACACAGATACCTGCACAGAGAATACTCAAACTCCACACAGAGCGTTGCCCGAGGTTGGTATTGAACCCAGCTACTTGGTGATGCGAGAAAGCAGTGCTAACCACAGATCCACCATGCACATCCGTTAGTTCTAGTAGTTACTTGTGGCTGACTAAGAAACCTGCCTGGAGAAAGTGAGGACCGCAGATGCTGGAGATCAGAGCTGAACATGTGTTGCTGGAAAAGCGCAGCAGGTCAGGCAGCATCCAAGGAGCAGGAGAAGCTGAAAATTCCTGAAGAAGGGCTTATGCCCGAAACGTCGATAATTCCTGAAGAAGGGCTTACGCCCGAAACGTCGATTCTCCTGCTCCTTGGATGCAGATGACCTGCTGCACTTTTCCAGCAACACATTTTCAAGCTAAGAAACCTGCCTGACTTGTTCCTGTCACTGAACCTGACCCAGTCTGAGACCTTTATGATCGACCATATCACCAACCTGGTTACATTTAAAATTTGTTGTGATCAGTGGAGGATTGGGGCTAGAAAAGGAAACAGTGACATCCTCCAACCTCAGTCACAGCACGAATTAGGAAAATTCACCAAGTGGGCATTCATTCCAGTGTGAATTCTTTTTGCCAGAAGTTTGGGAAGGCTGAATCTTTATATGATATCGAGGCTGGCTTCATCTGATTTTCCGTAGACAGGTGAATCGGGGATAATGGTGCATGGAGAAAAAGTGCAGCTGGGAGCTCAATGAGATGAGCCACGACCTTATTTACTGATGGAGTAGTGTCAAAGGGCCGAATGGCCCACTCGTGCCCCGCAGCCCTGTGTTTTGATGTTCCATTCAGCCCTTCAGACCTGCTACACAGGGGCAGATCGAGGCCTCCCCGATGGTTAGGTGTAGTTTTGGAAATGTACTTGGAAGATCAAGGCTGGGTCGGGAACCGACCCCCACCCCCAAGCTCTCCTTCCAAGCTTCCCCTCTCTGTAACCTCTGCTCCAGATGTGGGTTATGTTACAGACCTAGATACACTAGGAATACAGCTCCCATACCACACCTACGGTTAACCCAAACAAATCATCTGTTGTCCCTGAATGCAACATTGTGCAACACGACTTCCAGGAAAATAACCATTTAGTTTCCGAAAGCATTAAAAGAAATTAATAAATAGGAACAGAAGTAGGTCATTCGGTCCCTCAAGCTATCCCTGTCATAAAATATGAACATGGCTGATCTACTCCAGCGCTCAACTCCACTTTTTGCAGACTCCTGTATCTCTCCACATCTCTCTGGGTTAGGGAATTCCAGATATTCAATACCTTCTGAGAGAAGGCATCACTTTGCATCTCAGATTGAAATCGATGTTCCTTATTCGGTATCTTTAACCTCGAGTTCGACACTCTGCCCACGAATGGAAACAACGTCTCAACATCTACCTCCTCAAGCCCGCTCTGTATCTTGTATGTTTCAGCAGTATCCCTCTTCATTCATTTAAACCCCAATGAATTATCACCTCACCATTATAGAGATACTGAAAAACTCAACCCTTTCATCTCTGGAAGCTGGCTAATGAACCAACCGAGTTACTTGTTGCACCAGCATTCTGACTTTATGTTTCCTTCACAGGAAGACTCCAATCACTTTGTACTCCTCCTTTCCTGGAAGTCCTCCCCCTTATATAACAGCCAGACTTTTGGTTCTCAGTGTCTTCCACAAACTCAGATGTATATTGCATTCAGCTCCCTCCTTCAGCCTGTCAGTATAGATTGTAAATAACTGATACCAAAGGACTGATATGTGTGGTAATCCAGCAGATACACCTTTATCATAAAGATCCATTAATCCTGACTCTCTGATTTCTATGTGTGAACCAATGATCACCGCATGTTAATATATTTTCCGTCATCCTACGAGCTTCTGGCTTGAGGAAGATCTTTTATTTTGTAATACCCTGTGGAAAATCACTGGACAGCCTCTTGTCTACCAGATCCCCTTTATCAAGTCCGCTTGTTACATTTTCAAGCATCTCCAGAAAATCTTTGCATGATTTTACAGGGCAAAATATAATGACGCTTTTCTTAATGTCCATGCTGGATAGGTTTTCCAAACTAAACTAGGCCCATCTGTTTGCATTTGGCCCATATGCCTCTAAATGATTCCCATTAATATGTTTGTCCAAATGAGTTTTAAATGTTGCAGCTGTACATGGATCTACCACTCTTCCTCTGGCAGCTCGTTCCACACCCACATCACCCTCTGTGTAAAAATGTTGCCCCATTGTCCCTTTTAAATCTTCCCCCTTTCACATTAAACCTATGCCTTCTATGGTCGAACTCTCCCATCCTATGGAAAAGACCTTGGCTATTCACCCTATCCATACCTCTCATGATTTTATAAACTTCGATAATGTCAGCCGGCAACCTCCGACACTCCATCTGGTACTAACTTCAAGAAGAAACGTTTAAAGATAAGTGCCACAAATTTGAAACTACATTAAACATGACAGTAAAACAATACTCAGCCCACATTTCATACAGTTATTTGTTTTTCTCCTTATTAATATACTGAGGCAGTATGAAACGCTTACTTAGTGCCAATAACAAGTCAAGCACCTGAATTTCTTTGTCTAAAGGGGGTGATGATCTCGACAATGAAAACGTATCTATGGCCAGTTCTATATAATACCATATAGACAACATTCCCCCTCCTGCCCTCCCTCTGACCATGTGTGCTTGTGTCTTCCTTATCTTGCACTCAATACAGAGAACCCCTTTCCCCCAGTCACAGCTTAATTTTAACCCGTTTTACATCATCTTCTTTTTTCATTTGCCACACCCTCTTCTCCCTGTTACCCATTTCCCAACTCTGGAAAGGGATTAAAAGCCCATTTTCCAATCATTTTCAGTACTGAAGAAGTGTCACACGAGACTTGAAACACTAATTCTGTTTCTCTGTCTCTGCAGATGCTGACAGAACTCCCGAATTTATCCAGAAATGAATAGGGGCACAGAACAAATTTTCAATTAAACAAATAACAGTCGATACTGGAAATAAAAATACCAAAAATTGACGGACAAACTGGGAGCTTTGTAGAAGGTTTACTGGACCTGAAAGTTTAACTCTGCGTTCACTCCAGAAAATGCTGCAACATCTTCCGCAATTTCTTCAGCAATTTCTGTTTATGAACAATTTCCAATGACGTGTGTTAAAGATGCCCAAACATCCTGTCCATCATGTAGCGCCGTACATTGGGAACTGAACAATAATGCATGGTGATAAGTTCCTTGACTCTGAAATTGCATCAGGCTGGCATCACTGACACTACAGAGCTCTGACTCATGGTCAAGGAGAAAAACAGAAGGAAACACATTCACTTCATATACAGAAGATGGCATTACGGTAAAGAAAAGATTCAGATTAATACCTTAAATTGATTGAGTTAAAGTAACAAATTTGAGGCGTGACATCAAGGACAGAATTTAAGCAGAATGAGAATATGAAAATGGAACGGTTGCTGCAGCAGAAACCAGAGTAGGTCACTGAACACAGTGCTGTTGGGTGAATGGGTCTGGGTGTTAACTGGGGGACTGACAGTGGAATTGAATTGTAGATATTGCAGCTTAAACTAGGTTATCATCTGATGCTGTAGATCACAGCAGCATCAGAAGCAGAATTGTATTCAATGACAATCGGTAACCTTTCCCTCAGGATAACCCCTCAGTCCACCATTACGATCAAGCCGATCTATGGTTCAGTGACGAGTGTGGGTAAACATGCCAGGGTCAGTACCATGTGTATCTTTACCTGATGACAACCCATTAAAGCTACTGCAATTGACTGGTTACATTCGAAACAGCCGAACTAACATCTAGTACAGAGGCAGAAATGATCCCATGACTAACAAATCAGATCTAAGCTCTATCATCCTACTAAATTCAAGCAGAAATGTCGATGGACCATTAAACAACTTACTAGATGAGAGGACTCCACAAATATCCCCATCCTAAGGAATGGAACAGTCCTGTACATAAGTGTAAAAGTCAAGGATGTGGTGTCTGCACTATCCTCAGCCAGACGTGTTGAGTGGATGATCCACCTCACCCTATCATAATGCCCACAGAATCACATATGTCAGTCTTCAACCAAGTCGATTCGCTGCAGGTGACATGGCGAAACAGCTGAGCACAGTAGATTCGACAAAGGTAATGGGCCCTGACACCATTCTTGCAATAGGACTGAAGACTTGTGCTGCACAACAAGCCGTGTCCATGGGGAAGCTGTTTCAGTCCAGCTACAACTCTGACATCTCCTTGGCAATGTGGAAAATTACTCAGCTATGTCCAGTTCCGAAGAGGGGAATAAATACAATCTGACCAATTACCACCCTATCAGTGCCATCACGACAGTCAAATTGGTGGGAGTTCTCTTTAACAGAGTTGTCAAGCAGCACAAAAAATAACGAACTCTGTGTGGTTTCTGATAAGCCCCATGTGGAAATGGTGCTGTTGTGGAATTTTCATTGGATTACTAATACAGACCAGGCTAATGCTTGGGCAGCTCGTGGAAGATAAAAGCAATTATTAACATATCGAGATCTAAAATCTGATGTCAGTAACAGTGATCTTGTGTCCAATGTTAATTGTATACATCGATCTCCTTCCCCAGTGTACTTTCAGGAAGTGAATCTCCCGTGCCTTCCTGGTCTGGCCTAAAAGTGACTCCAGACATACAGACATGTGATAAACTCTTCAATGGTCTCTGAAACGGCCAAGCAAGGCACTCAATTGTATCAACTGCTCTGAGCTCTTAAAGGATATACCCGGAGAGAACAGCCGGCTCCAATCTTGGTGTCGGAAAAGGGAATAGGAAGTACAGTCCTGTTGACCCTGCAGAGACCTCCTTCCTAACATCTGAGGGTTTGTGACAACATTTACAGAGCTTTCCCACAGACTGCACAGGACCATCGGGAAATAAGTACGTCACACAACACATTGAGCTTTCCCTGTGCCATTGAGTTAATGGCCGAACATCTCCTTAATGCAGTTTTACCCATACAATATTCATATCTCTTAATATGTTTAAACTTTGTGAAATATAAAATGAGAACTGCTGTAGTCCCTTCAGCCCATCAAGTTTGCTCCCCTATTCAATATACAGGCAGTTCTCAGATAACATGTTTTGATTAAATACAATTTGGATGCAATGTAATTCATGAACTTTTTCCATAAAGTGAACTCCCTTTCACTGTGACGCAATTCCTTGCCAGGAACCAGCTGAACAGCAAAACCCAGCCTCAGGATCCTCTGTCTGCAAAATGTACAATCAATGTGTTCAGCTAAAACAGGAATACAATCCACTCTGGCAGCCTTGAAACTGAGCCCGAAACGGGGAATTGTAGTCTACATTTAGAAAGAACTTTATTTCAAACTTTGGGGAGAATCTTGTGGAGAACTGGAATTTCCCCATCGGCATCACGTCGTCAGTCAGCCCCATGCACTTTCTGGTGAAGAGTGTGGTGAAAGGTGCACTGCTCTAGTCAGTGACTGTAGTGTGAAAGTGTTACATTTACAGCACTGCTTTATTACAATATGTGATTTATTTAGACTGTGCTAGTACGTGTGTTAGACTAAATTAAACTTTTGGCTTTACTGATATTTTGGGGGCTTCACCCCTTACCCTCTTTTTTCCCATAGACCCCATTATTAATATTGCACGATTTTCTCCAACACGGTGTTGCACAGGAACACAGCTACTGAGTTATTGGAGAACAACCTGGACTGATAGCTGATGTTCCATCTTCACACGATATTCCTGCTCTCTCCCTCTCCCTTTAATTTCCAGAAATACTTATTTATTTTCAGCGTATTTTTTTCCACAGCCCGAGCTGGGAGAGAGTACCCCTGGTGTACCAGCCTCTGAGTGCAGATATTTATTCTCATCTCAATGCAAAGTGGCCTGTCTGTACCTAATGCTGTGGCCCCATGTTTTAGACGTCCAAGCCAGCTTCCAATCTGTCTCGCCCTGTCAGTGTTTCAAATATTTCATTGAGATCTCCACTCATTTTCCTAAAGACCATGGAATGCAGGCCCTGTCGCCCCAAACACTGCTCCCGCAACAAGCCTGTCATCCCAGAGATCAGTCTGGTCATCTTTCACTGCTCTCCCTCAATGTCAGGCTTGTCCTTTATTAAGTAAGGAGACCAAAACTGCACACAATACTGCACAATGTTCGAGATGGGCTCTCACCAAGGCCCTGTACAGCTGCAGTAAGATACTCTTACTCCTGTACTCAATTCCCCTGAAATGAAGGTGAATACACCATTTATCTGCCTACCTGCTTTCTGCTCCTGCAATATTGCTTTCAGTGACTGGTGTACAAGGTTATCCAGATTCTTTTCAATGTTACAGCTCCCCACTTGTTGGGTCCATACACACTGGTCAGCGTGCCAATGTCATTCTCAGTATTGACTTCTGGCTTCAGAACTCACTGCCTTACATGGACTCGGAGGGCTGCGCAGAAATAAAACAAAAATGCAGCTGAAGTTCCTTTATAGATCAACAAAGTTCAACCATTCCCTTTGCAAATGAGAGGCTGCCATTCTATTGTTCCCATCAAAGTACACAACATCTCATTTCTCCCATTGCTCTCCATCTGCCACGTATTTGCCCAGTCATTTCACTTGTCTTCGGCACCTTGGAGCCTTTTTACATCCTCCTCACCCACTCACAAGCTGACATCGTTTAGTGCTGGGAATATTGCATTTGAGACACTCAACCAAATATATGACATGCATTGGGAATAGCTGGGGCCCAAGCCACGATTCTTGATATATCCTCCTAGCCTTCCATTTAAAAAATAACATGATTTATTACTACTCAGTGTTTTCTGCCAGCTCTGCCCTTCGAAAACCATGACCATATATTAGCTCCAGTCCCACAGGATTCGAATTTGCACAATAGGCTTGGGGCTTTATCAAAAATCTTTCTGGGATTCCACTTGTATGGCATTGACAGCTTCTCCATAATTTTGTTAAAAGCCACTTTTTCAAGTATGATTCCCATTTCATAACTCTCTGTTGGCTTTGTCGATGCCCATTAATTTCAGTTCGATACTTTCATTAAACAATTTAGTTGCTAATTTCATTCTATTTCATTTTTCTGACCAGAATAAAGGTCCCTCGTATTGCTCGGAAGTTTTCTTTTTTATTTTGTTTTCCTCTGTGAAGGCATAACTGAAGCATTTGCTCCATAGTTCTGCTATTTCACGGTCCTCAATTATCTGGCATCAAACTGTAAGAAAGCTGCACATTTATTTCTCTTAATTTTGACCTTAACATATTTCAGAAAATATCACAAGTTTTGTCTTATAAACTTTGTTAAGACATTCTTCAGAAACCTATTTTAAGTACTCAGTGATTGACCTTCCACAGCCATACAATCACAGAAGCAAAGACTTTGTACTATCAGAAATACAGCATGGACTTCATTAGTCCCATTTTCTGACACAATACCCGTAGCCGAGAATCTTAAGGCATTTCAAGTGCACTGCCGTGTATTTTCTAATGGTGTTCATTTAGCCATGACAACTCCCCTCTCAAGAAGTGCATTTCGGACCCCAACACACTCTGGGTGAAAAGCAATCCTCAAATCCCCACTAAACCACAAACCCTTCACTTTAAAAGTGTGCCCATTTGACTAAAAGGAACAGCTGCTGTCCTTCCACACTGTCCATGCTCCTCGTAATCCTATCTTTCAGAATCACGTCCCCCTCAGCCTCCTCTCCTCCAAACTAAGCAACGCAAGCTTATCCAGCCTCTCTCCGTAGCTGATATGCTCCATCCCAGGCAACATCCTGGTGAATCTCCTCTGCACCCCTTCCTGTGCAGTCACATCCTTCCTGTAATATCGTACCCAGAACTACACACAGTATTCCATCTTGGCCTCACCAAAGTTCCGCATAGCTCTTATAATCAGTACCTCAATGAATCAATGTTATGTTTACAGTCACCTATGCTTTCCCAAATTGTGTATTAACCTGTCCAGTCACATTCATGGAAGTGTGGAGTAGCACCCTCTGATCTTCCTTGTGTGCTGCCATTCATTGAGTCCTCTCCTGTCTGGTTCCTTCTTCCGAAGTGTATCACCTCATATTTATCAGGGTTACATTCCATCTGCCATTGACCTTCCCAGCTGACCGTTCCATCTGTATCTTCCCGTAATTGCAGGCTTTCCTCCTCACTGCCATCCAACCGGCCAATCTGCGCATCAAACACAAACTTACTTATCACACTCCCCACCCCTTGTCCATATTCACCGCTACATCATTTATGATTACCACAAATATTAAAGTTAGAAATCACACAACATCAGGTTAGAGTCCAACAGGTTTATTCGGAGGCACTATCTTACAAAGCGCTACTTCTTCATCACGTGATTTTGCGCTTTGATGAAGAAGCAGCACTTCGAAAGCTAGTGCCGCCGAATAAATCTGTTGGACTCTAACCTGGTGTTATGCGATTTATAGCATTGTCCATCCAGTCCAAAACCAGCACCTCTGAAACACAAATGATAAGGGACACAGCACTGATCCCTGTGGTATACCATTGGACACTGGCCTCCTGTCATACAAGCAGCCGTCTACCATCATCTTCTGTCTCCTACCACAAAAATTAATTTGGATGCAACTTGGCAAGTCACTAATGAGTTCGACCTGTTCCCTGGTTATTCTGTTCCGCTGGACACACTTGTAGAATATCTGGGAATTCTCCCTAATCTTGCCCTGCCAGCAGGTTTCCATGCCCCTGTGTTCGTTAGTCCCTTACACATGCAGAATTTCCTCCTTATTGCAGTCTTAACTGGCCTGTCCTTTATCATGCCATTATTTGCCTTGAATGTGGATTAGACAGCCGGAGAAACATCCTGTTAATTTCCAACTTGTCGCATGTTTTGTGAATTTTATACATTTCACAGTGACCCATCTCACATTCTTTGAAAGTCTAGAGAACACAGGCCGAGTTTCCTCATCACGCAATCTCGCCAATTGAGGGATTAATCTGGAGAATGTCCATTGAACTGCCTCTGTCGTCAGTATATTCTTTCTCAGATTTGGTGACGCCAAATTGAGTACTGTACTCAATAGTCCAGGTACAGTACTCACCAGCACGCTGTTAAACTGCTTCAACATGTCTTTACATCTATATTCTGACTCCCTTAAAGGAAGGCAATCCAAACTTTAACTTACTACTTGCATACATTCCTCCAAATACCCTTCACGTTCATTGCATTTACGAACTCATTGTGTGAGTTCTTACAGAAATCCTTCTGATAATCGAAAATATGCCAATTCTACTGGTTCCCCATTATCTATTCTGTGAGAATCAACTTCAAACAATTCCAAAGCTTGTCAAGTATGATTTCCTTTTCAGAAATGCATACTGATTCTCTCCAATGTTGCTGTTAATTTCTAAATGACGAATATCACATCCTACATAATAGATTCCAACAGTTTTTCCACAAATGTCAAGTTAATTGTCTACAGTTCTCCACACTGTCTCTTCTTCCCTTTGTAGAAGCTTGGATCCCTAGCATTCATCTATAGTGCTTGAATCACATTTACTAATGTCCATTTATCTACAACGACTTCCAGATTATGCAGAATGCACTGGAAAATAAAACAGTCATCGACAGTGCAATTAATACTTCAATTAGTGGTTTATTTCTGGAGATTTTGATATGAAGTACATCTGGTTTGTCAAGGTTAGCAATGCTCAATCCAGCTGCATGTTCAAGTAAAGCCATGTTACTGATATAAATTGACTTTATATCTTTCGATCCACAAATCCTATATATGATGACATCGTATTTCTGGGTGATTTTCTGGATCTTCCTCCATGAAGATAGATTCAAAGTAACGGGTTTATTGCTTGGCCATTTCCCTGTTATCCATCATAAGCTCATCTCTCCTGATTGCAGTTTTTCGCATTTGACTATGTTTTTTTTCCTTTGAAATATAGATCATAGGTTTATGCAATCTTTGTGTTCCTGTTTGTTTGCATGCATGTTCGCTTTTTGATTTCCTTATTAGTTTCATGGCCCTCCTTTTCTGGATCGTAAATGTCTGAAAATTCTCAGGATTCCACAATGTCTGGAATTCTTCTGAAGTCACTTCCTGTGATTAGTACAATCTTTAATTTATTATGCTAATCATTGTTAACTCACTTTCTAACTCTTGGTCGTTTTACCTGAAATTAATAGACATATTTTTCAAACTTTGCAGTATTTCTGTAAATCTCCTGGTCCTGACCTGATATATTTTCAGGAACACTGCAGGAGGACAGCGAAGAAAAAGCGGGGGTCCTGGTTGGTACTTTTGTATCATCAGTAGCCAACGGGTGAGGTCCCGGAGGACTGGCGGGTAGCGAATGCTGTGCCCTTATTCAAGAAGAGCTACAAAGAAAAACCTGGGAATTATAGACCAGTAAACCTAACATTGCTCGTAGGTGAGTTACTTGAGAAAATTCTGAGAGAGACAATATACATGCATTTGGAAAAAGCAGGGTGTGATTATGGGCAGTCAGCATGGCTTTGTGCATGGGGGATCATGGCTCACAAATTTGTTAGAGTGCTTTGATGAAATGACCAGTAACTTTGACAAGGGCATGGTAGTATACGTAGTGTATATGGATTTCAGTAAGGCTTTCAGTAAGGTTCTACATGGTACGCTGCTCTGGAAGTTTAGATCACATGGAATTGAGGGGGAGCTGGCAAATCAGATCCGTAACTTGCTTGATGGTAGGAAACATAGGCTAATAGTGGAAGGATGCTTGTCGGCTTGGAGGCCTGTGACGAGTAGAATGCCTCTGGGTCGGTTCTGGGACAATTACTGTTTGATTTATGCATGTATATAATATATATTTACATGTTTCACATATCTATGATTTAGATGAGAATGTACAGGTATGATTTGTAAGTTTCAAGGTGACACTAAAATAGGTGGTATCGTGGACAGTGAGGAAGATTATCAGAAATTTCAGAAAGTGGGGAAGTGGGCCGAGAAATGGCAAATTGAGTTTAATAGAGATAAGTGTAAGTTCTTCCATTTTAGAAAGTCAAATCAAGGTAGGAGTTTCATGGTGAATGGCGGGGCCTTAAGGAGTGTAGTGTAACAAAGGGACCTTGGATTCAGGTGCACGTTTCTCTGAAAGTTGAATCACAGGTAGATAGGACAGTGAAAAAGGTATTTGGCACACTGGCCTTCATCAGTCAGAGTAATGAATATCGAAATTAGGGAGTTATGTTGTAGTTATACAGTGTGCTGGTGAGGCCGTACTGGTCGAGTTATGTTCAGTGTTGTTCACTTTGTTATAGGAAGGATGTTATTAAGTTGGAAATAGTGCAGAAGAAAATTACAAGGATGTTACCCGCACTCAATGGTCTGAGTGAGAGGGAGAGGTTTGGCAAACTAGGAGTTGTTACTATAGAGTGTATGAGACTGAGGGGAATCTAATAGAACTGTATAAGATCATGGGAAGCATGGATAGAGTTAATGCACTCAGTCTTTTTTTCCCCAGGATTGGGCAACCACGGACGAGAGGGCATCAATTTAAATCCGAGGGGAATGAGTAAAAGGGAACCGGAGGGGCAATTTCTTTTACACACAGAGTGGTATACACATGGAATGAGCTGCCAGCAGAAGTGGTTGAGGCGGTTACATTCACAAAATTTAAAATGCATTTGGACAAATACACAGAAAGGATAGGATAAGAAGGATACGGGTCAAGGGCAGGGAAATGGGGTTAATGTGAATGGACATTTTGTTTGGAATGGACCAGTTTTGGCTGAAGAGCCTTTCTCCGTGCTGTCGGACTCTTTGACTCTCACAATCATTGCTTCTCCCATTGAATGTTATATTATACTTCCCATGTTCATTGGAGCGAACTTGATCCTCTAGCCTCTGGGCTTCCATGATGTTTGACCGGAATGTTCAAACATTCGATATTGTATTCAGACGCCGTGTAAAAATGCAACATATTGATATCACTATTCCTCCAAAGCTGCTTAAGAGCAAGGTTATTAATTAGTCCTCCTGACAACACAACACCAAATCTGAAATAACCTGCTCTCTAGTTTGGTTCACAACATACTGTTCAACCTACCTGATATACACTTATGGAACTTCTTCTTCACAGCAGTAGTAGTCACTTAGTTATGCAGTTTAGATGCAACTTGAGACAATCCATTATTACTGCAGCACCCACGATTATTTGTTACTCATTCACAGGATGAGGGCGTCGCTGGATAACCAGTATTTATTGCCCATGCCAGAGGGCAATTAAGAGTCAGGAGCATTGTCTTCAGTCTGCAGTCACATGCAGGCCACACCAGGTAAGGACAGCAGTATCCTTCCCTCAAGGACATCAGTGAATCAGATGAGTTTTTCCAACAATCGATAATGGATTCCTGGTCATCATAAACCCTTGATTCCAGATACTTTTTGCATTCACATTCCACCATGGCAGGATTTGAATTCATGTCCCCAGAATATTGCCTGGGTCTCTGGGTTAAGAGCCCAGCGATAATATTACTGTGTCATTGCTCCCCTTTGCATATACTTGCATACCTAATTTCCAGAGCATATGTTGTAAAGTATTTGCGTGACAGATTTGGTGTTGATATATAACACACTAATGTTTGCTTCACCTTGCTATTTGTAAGATCCACCCAAACTGATTCTGTGGCAAGTGATGGAAAGGGTCAGTGGCGTTATTAGCGATAGACTTGGACAAGACGTTCAGGGAGACTCACTTCAACGCTGAGATAATCTGAAGAATTGGTCAGCAATACAGGACAAGCATCAATATTCTTTCTCCCACTTTGCCAGGATAAGTGTCACCATATTCTTCTGCTCCCTC
The DNA here is from genome assembly GCF_047496795.1 of Chiloscyllium punctatum. Lineage (NCBI taxonomy): Eukaryota > Metazoa > Chordata > Chondrichthyes > Orectolobiformes > Hemiscylliidae > Chiloscyllium > Chiloscyllium punctatum. Next base: position 37,040,100 of record NC_092755.1, on the reverse strand, counting down.
GCACTCACTGTATATCTGTTATAACAGCTACCCCCGAACTAGGCTCACACTCTATCTCCAAATAAGGCTCAAGCACGACCACACTCACTGTTGAATTCAGCACCTTCCTTCCCTCAATTTTTCTGTCACTGACGCAATAGCCCCGCACACGAATACCATCGCATTGATACAACACTGTGGTCAGACTCCCTCCGGACATCTCACCATTCCCCCTTCCCCTATGCCAGCATTAACAGCAGGGACACACACTCCCACCCTCACTCCATCCCTCCTCTTCCCCCATTCCAGGAGAAACATCCTGGAATAGGACATAAAGGGCCATGCAGGGTGTTAGAGTGCCCGATATCCGTTCCCTCACCCTCTACCTCGACATGTGGGGAGGATCCTGGAAAGAGCCAGAGAGGACCAGGACACCTTGTGTGGAGATTCTGAAACATCGACGTCCCACCAACCAATTAAGCAGCAATGTTCAGTAAAGAGCAATTCTCAATTTAAACTCGCTGGCCTTTCCAATCTCATCTAATTTTTCAGGCTTAGTTAAAAGCATTAATGAAAGACTAAAAATAAAAAAATAATGTTTATTCTCTTCAGTAAAAAATGTTAAAAAGAAAAAAAATAAACGATATAAGTTCATTACGAAAAATCTAAAAAGTGCAGAGTTCGGACCCGAACAGGTCAAACAGTAAACCAGCAGAGTTCGGACCCGAACAGGTCAAACAGTAAACCAGCAGAGTTCGGACCCGAACAGGACAAACAGTGCCGCCTCGGAACACTTCAACCCCAGGGCATCAATGTGGACTTCAACAGCTTCCTCATTTCCCCTTCCCCCACCTCATCCTAGTTTCAAACTTCCAGTTCAGTAACTGTCTCCTTGACTTGTCCGGACTTGTCCGACCTGCCTATCTTATTTTCCACCTATCCACTCCACCCTCTCCTCCTTGACCTATCACCTTCATCTCCTCCCCCACTCACCCATTGTACTCTATGTTACTTTCTCCCCACACCCACCCTCCTCTAGCTTATCTCTCCACACTTCAGGCTCACTGCCTTTATTCCTGATGAAGGGCTTTTGCCCGAAACATCGATTTCGCTGCTCGTTGGATGCTGCCTGAACTGCTGTGCTCTTCCAGCACCATTAATCCAGTATTTGGTTTTCAGCATCTGCAGTCATTGTTTTTACCTAGCTGTCAGGAAATGCAGAGTAGAGATCATTACTCATTTTGTGTTTGGAAAGTTGCAACGAGTGGAAATCTTCAGGGATCTGTATGAGGTCATCAACAAATTACAATCTATTCTCATGAACTGGATGAAGGAGATGGGGCTCAGTTTGCTCATGCACCTGGATAGTCATTCAATAAGATGTCAAATGGCGACAGCGCATCTGCAATGGGATACAGACAGGGGACGGCAGAGCGTCTGCAATGGAATACATACAGGGGGGAGGGCAGAGCATCTGCAATGGGATACAGACAGTGGAGGGAAGACTGTCTGCAGTGGGATACAGACAGGGGGAGAGCAGAGCGTCTGCAATGGATAGGGACAGGAGGAGTGCAGAGCGTTTGCAATGGGATACCGACGGGGGAGGGCAGAGCACCTGCAATGAGATACAGCCACGGGGAGGGCATAGGGTCTGCAATGGGATAGGACAGGAGGAGGGCACAGCATCTGCAATAGAATACAGATGGGGGAGGGCAGAGCGTCTGCAATGGGATTGGGACAGGAGGAGGGCAGAGCGTCTGCAATGGGATAGAGACAGGGGGAGGGCAGAGCGTCTGAAATGAGATACAGACTGCGGAGGGCAGAGCAACGGCAGTGCATCTACAATGGGATACAGAAAGGGGGAGGGCAGAGCGTCTTCAATGGAAGACACACAGCGTAGGGGAGAGCATCTGCGGTGGGATACAGACAGGGAGAAGACGGAGCGTCTGCAATGGGATGCAGACAGGGAGAGGACAGATCATCTGCAATGGGATACAGTCGAAGGAGCAGAACGTCTCCAGTGGATACAGATAGGGGAGGGCAAAGCATCTGCAATGGGATACAGACAGCTGAGGGCAGAGCAAGGACAGTGCGTCTACAATGGGATCCAGACAGCGGAGGGCAGAGCAAGGACAGTGCGTCTACAATGGGATACAGACAGCGGAAGGGCAGAGCCTCTGAAACTGGGGAAGGGATGCACGCCTGCAATGGGATACGGACGGGGGATGGAAGAGTGTCTGCAATGGGATACTCATGGGTGAGGGCAGAACGTGTGCAGTGGGATACAGACAGGGAAGGGGAGAGCATCTACAATGGGATATAAACGGCTGAGGGCAGTGCGTCCATAATTGAATACAGACAGGGGAGGCAGAGCGTCTGCAATGGGATACAAACAGGGGGAGGGCAGAGTGTTTGCAGTGGGATACAGATGGGGAGGGCAGAGAGTCTGCAATGGGATACAGACAGGGAGGGCAGAGCATCTACAATGCGATACAGACAGCTAAAGGCAGTGCGTCTGTAATGGAATACAGACGGGGAAGTGCAGATCGTCTGCAATGGGATACAGACCGGGGAAGGGCAGACCGTCTGCAATGGGATACAGACGGGGGAGGTCAGAGCATCTACAATGGGATACAGACCGGGGAAGGGCAGACCGTCTGCAATGGGATACTGATGGGTGAGGGCAGAGCATCTGCAACGGGATACAGACAGAGGAGGGCAGAGAGTCTGCAATGGGATACAGACAGTGGGAGTGCAGAACGTCTGCAATGGGACACAGACTGGGGAGGGCACAGCAACAAGCAATGGCATACAGACAGAGGATGGCTGTGAGCAAAGCTTCAGCAGAAAAAAGCAGTACAATATATATGTGATGGAAATTTTCTGTTTTGCGGAAAAGACAAAACAGCAGAAATTTATTTAAATGCAAGGAGAATGCAGAACTCAGTGTTACAGAGGGATTTGTGTGTCTTAGTACATGAATCACATCAAATTAACCTGAAGATGTAGCAAGTGATTTGGAAGGTAAATGTCGTGATCCTGTTTCGTGCAAGGGGTTTTGGGTATGATCTTAGCGATGTTTTCTGCATCAGTACAGGGCATTGCTGAGATTACATCTGTTGTATTATGTGTAGTCATAACTGCCTAAACTGAAAATAAAAAAAAAACAAAATTGGTTTCGAAACGTCTCAAATATGTTTCTCTTTACTCATTCTTGAGATAAAGGCATTACGTTATGAAGAATTAACAGTTCGGCCTGAAAATGAGGGATTTTTATTGACCATATTAGACCTTGAGAAGAGTGTATTTGGTGAATACGGGATGGATATTTCTTCTTGTGTGGGAGAATAAAACTGGGGAAATACTTTAAGAATAAATCAGTTTCAAAGGAAAGGTCATTGGACAGAAACATTGAACTGTAAATCTCTTCCTACATGCTGACAGACAAGCTGAGCTTTTCCAGCAATTACGGTATATGTTTAAGAATATTCATATTAACACAGATATTGTGAAGACATGAAACGCTTATTTTTACATTATGCAAGCACATATTAACACATCTTCAAAACAATTATGACCATTTATTGTTAATGAATTGATTCTGCAATAACGCACTGACCTGGAGTCGAGAATGTGATGGAGTCATATAGTTCGGACAATGTTCAAGAAGAGCTCACAGAATCCAGTGTGAGATTGATAACGTTACTGATTTAACTTACAGATGGAAAATGTGGCCTATCTGTGGAGAAACATTATATTGCTCCCTTTCCGATTCCCTATTTTTCATCACAGCACTGTGTGGAGTGAAAAAAAGCCCAGTCATCTTTCCCACGAATGGAGGATTCCTGATGAGAATTCATTCGCATCTCTCCATTGCGTGAAGCAAAATAGTTCAGCCAAATTCAACTATTTCATGAAGAAATCCCATTGTCAGAAGGCTGTGCAAGCAGAATAACTACAGAAGTAATTTTCCGACTCGATAGTGAGGGGAACAGACAGGAGATTCTGTGGCTGCAAATGGGAATCCGGAATGGTGTGTAGCGTCCCACATGCCAGCGTCCAGGATGTCTCAGAGCTGCTGCAGAACGTTCTCACTGTGGGGGGGGGGGGGGGGGGGGGGAGGGGGGGCGAGCAGGAAGAATCCAGAAATCATTGTGCACATTGGTACAAAGGACAGAGTGACACAGGTAGAAATAGTGATGACATCCTGCAGAGTGATTGTAGACAGCTAGGGGAAAGGAGATAAGACAGGACCATGACAGTGGTAATATACAGTTTATTTCCAGTGCTCCCTGCTAGTGAGGGTAATAACAGGAGGATATGGCAGATGAAGGGGTGGCTAACGAATTGGTGCAGGGGGCAGAGATGTTTGAATTACTGGGATCTTTTCTGGGGCAAGGTGACGTGTTCAGGAAGGACGGGTTGTACCTGAATTGGAAGGGGACCAATATCCTGGCAGGCAGGTTTGCAACTTCTGCAAGAGAGGGTTTCAACTAGATTGGTTGGGGTTGAGGAGGGCTGGGATCCTCAACAGCAGGGAGACAAGTGCGAGGCTGGAAGGAGATACAGTAATCAGAAACAGTAAAATGAAGAGACAGTTCCGACTAGACAACGACAGGGAGCAAGGAATGCCTGTTGGATTCAATTGCAACTGTTTCAATGCAAGATGGATGACAGGTAAGGCCGATGAACTCAGGGCATGGATCGGTGCATGGGACTGGGATATTATAACCATTACTGAAACATGGCTAATGGAGGGACAGCACTGGCACTTAATGTACCAGGGTACAGGTGCTTTATGTGGGACAGAGATTGTGAAGGAGGGGAGGGGAGTTCATTTTTTATTAAGGCGAGTAACACAGCAGTAATCAGAGATAAAATAACTGGCGGATCTGTATTTGGTGAGTATTTGTCTGGGGAGCTAATAAATTCGAAAGGAATGGTGATATAATTTGGATTGTATTATAGGCCCCCAAATAGTAAACGAGGATTTAGGGAAACAAAAATATGTAGTCAGACTGGGGGACTTGCAGGCCCAATAGGATAGCACTAGTAGGAGATTTTAATTTTCCTAACATAGACTGGGAATGACATAGAATTAAGGACTGAGATGGGGTGTATTTAGTAAGTGTGTTCAGAATAGTTTCCTCAAGCAGTAAGTCGAGGGTGCAACTCGGGAAGGGACAAAACTTGACATACTCTAAGATCTAGGGCAGGACAGGTGACTGAGGTGACAGTGGCGGCGGGGCGGGGGGGGGGGGGGGGGAGGGAGAAGCACTCTGGGACCCGTGACCATAGTTGTATTAATTTTTAAATAGTTACGGAGAAGGACAAAACTGGTCCACATGTTCAAGTTCAAACTTGGGGCAAGGCGAATTTTGGTGGAATTAGACAGGAGCTTGTAGGGGTTGGTTGGAGGAGTTTGTTTGCAGGCGAAGGGACCTCCTGCAAGTGGGAGGACTTTAAAAGTGAAATGTCTACAGTACAACGTATACATGTTACTGTGAGGGTAAAAGGCAAGGTTGGTAGGAAGAGGGAACCCTGGCTGTCAGGAGATATTGAGGCTTTGACCAGCAAAAAGGAGGCGTGGCTCAGGTCCAGGCAGCTGGGATCGAGGGAATACCTGGAGGTATACAGGGGATACAGGAGTTTACTGAAGATGGAAGTCAGGAGTGCGAAAGGGGGCACAAGATAGCTTTGGCTGAGAAGATTAGGGTGAATGCAAAGAGGTTCTTTAAGTATATTAAAGTAAAAAGAATAATTAAATCAGAGTATGAACCCTCAAGTTCCAAAGTGGACATGCATGTCTAGAACCGTAGGAGATTTGCGAGATTCTCAATGAATATTTCTCCTTTGCCTTTACCGTGGAGAAAAACATGAAGACTAGGGAGGTTAACAAAGGTAATAGTGTTATCTTGGGGTGAGTCAATATCACAAGAGAAGACGTGTAGGATGCATTAGAATGTACGAAGGTGGATAAATCTCCTGGTCCTAAACAGATGCACCCAAGAATACTGCAAGAGGCTACAGAAGAAACTACGGGGACCCTGGTTAATACTTTTGCATCGTCGTTAGCTACTGTTTAGGCTCCAGAATATTGGAGATTGGCAAGTGTTGTGGCATTATTTAAGAAGAGAAGCAAAGAAAAATCTGGGATCTATAGACCAGGAAACTTAACAACTGTGGTAAGTACGTCACTTGAGAAGACTCTGAGGGATGAGATATACATGCATTTTGAAAGAAAAGGTTTGTTTAGAAATAGTTTTTTGACAGATTCCCTACATTATGGGAACAGGCCATTTGGCCCAACAATACCACACCGACCCTCCAAACAGTAACCCACCCAGTCTCATTCCCCTGCCCTATATTTACCCCTGACAAATGCACATAACACTACGGGTAACTTAGCATGACCAATTCACCTGACCTATGCATCTTTGGATTGTAGATGGAAAATGGAGCACCCAGAGGAAACACACACAAATAAGGTGAGAATGTGCAAACTCCACACAGAGAGTCACCCGAAGCTGGAACCAAACCCGGATCCATAAAACTATGAGGCAGCAGTACTAACCACGGTATCACCATGCCACCCTTACCTTTATCAACACAGTTCAATGACACAGGTCCAAAATCTATTCTGCCCTTCATCCAATATCACATACCATGGATAATTTATTCTCCACTGAAAATGTCATCTTATTATTATTTACTAATTCGTATGTTATTATTAATTTAAATAAATATTCTTAATAGATGTTTTAGACTGGAAAGATTGAATGGCTTTGTGAGTGGGAGATCATGCCTCTCCAATTTGTTTGAGTTCATTGATGAAGTGACCAGAAATGTTGATGAGGGTAGGGCCGTATACGGAGTCTGTATGGGTTTCACTAAGGCCTTTGACAAGGTTACCATTGATAGGCTGTTCTGGAAGGTTAGAATCGCATGAGAGCTGCAAATTGTACGCACAATTGGCTTCATGGTAGTAATCAGAGGGTAATAGTGGAAGGATGCTCTCGGACTGGGGGCCTGTGACACATGAAGGGCCTCAGGGGTCGCTGCCGGGTCCATTGCTGTTTGTTATCTGTGTCAATGATATTCTTCCGAATGTACAAGGCATGATTAGGAAACTTGAAGATGACACTAAAATAGGTGGTATCGTGGACAGTGAGGACGTATATCAGAAATTGCACCAGGACCTTGATCAAACTGGAGAAGAGGGCCGAGGAATATTTTGACATTGTTAGATCAAGTTCGGAGTTTCATGGTGATTGGTAGGACCTTAAGGAGTGTAGTTGAGCAGAGGGACCATGGAGTTTAGGCCCACCGTTCTCTGAAAGTGGGGTCATAGTTAGACATGGTAGTGAAGAAGGCTTTTGCCACACTAGCAAGCATCGGTCAGGACATGGAGGCGAGCAGTTGGGAAGTTATGTTGCAGTTATACAGGATGTTGGTGAGGCTGCACTTGTCGTGCTGTGTTCAGTTTTAGTCACATTGCGATCAGGAGGATGTTTTTAATTTGAAATGTGTGCAGACGGATTTTACAAAAATATTGCCAGGTCTCAACAGTATAAATTATAGGGAGAGGTTGGACAAGCGAGGACTTTTTCCTTTAGAGAATAGAAGACTGAGAGGGATCTTACAGAAGTTTACATGGATAGGATAGATCCAGCCTTTCTTTCCAAGAGTTGGGGAATCGAGGATGAGAGGGCATCAATTTAAGGTGAGAGGGGAAAGAATAAAAGGGAAACTGATGGAAACTGTTTTACAGAGAGTGGTACACAAAGGGAATGAGCTGCCAACGGAAGTGGTTGAAGCATTTATATTAACGATATTTAAACGGCATTTGGGCAAGTACATGGACAGGAAAGGTAGAGAATGTTATGGGCCAAGTGCTGGGAAATGAGGTTAGTGTGGTTGGATATTTGGGTCAGCATGGACGAGTTTGGGCCAAAGGGCCTCTCTGCCTTTCTCCATGCTGTAGGACTTGATGACTCGACAAATAGAACAGCATTTGGGTCAAACTCTGATTTTTCCTTTGGCCATGAGTTCGAATCATATTTGGACAATGTTCTTTCAAGTTAACTTTGCAGATATTTCGCTTTTCAGTTTATTATCGACAATCCGTGTGTGTGTGTGCGTGCATGTGTGTGCATGTGCATGTGCATGTGTGTGTGTGTGTGTGTCTGTGTGTGTTTCTCAGCGAAATATCAATGTACATATTTGCAATATCCTCTCGTCATTCCTCTTTCCATCATAGTTTGAGTGCATTTGTTTTGGTCATAAACGTGTTGTCATAGCAGATTAAAGAAATCTGCCTGACTTGTTCCTAATACTGACCCTGACACACTCTGAGAACTATATCTTTGGCCATATCACCAACTTAGTTATAATTTTTTTGTGGCCAGTGGAGGAGTGGGGCTAGAAAAGGGAGAAGTAAGCCAAAACAACACAGGGAATTATCGACTCAATCAGCCAACGTTAGTGCCGAGGCGTTCGTTGGAGAGGATTCTGAGGGATAGGATTTACATCTATTTAGAAAGACAAGGACTGATTAGGGAGAGTCAATATGGATTTGTGTGATGGAAATCATGTCTAAATAATGTGATTGAGTATTATGAAGAGGTGACAAAGAAGATTGAAGAAGACACTGTGGTATATATTGTTTACACAGACTTCAGCAAGGCATTTAATGAGGTACTTCACCGCAGACAGATTACTAAAATCAGGTTATATGTAATCTAGGAAAAACTAACCAATTGGATATAAAATTGGATTGAAGGTAATGGATTGTTTTCCAGTCTGAAGACCTGTGGCCAGCGGAGTGCTGAAAGAATCAGTGTTAAGCTGATTTTCATCATGGATGTAAACAACTTTGATGTGATTATCGGAGGCATGGTCAGTAAGTTTACAGATAACATCACCAATGTGGTGCAGTGAACAGTGAAGAAGATTATCTCAGAATATAACGGGATCCTTGACCATCAATGAGCCAAGGACTGGCAGATGGAGTTTAGTTTAGATATTTGTGAGGTTTGGCATTTTGGTAAGTTAAAGCGGGGTAGTGTCTTGGGGATTGTTGCTGAACAAAGAGATCTACGGGTGAAGATTCGTAGTTCCTTGAAAGTGGAGTTTAGTTCGGTAGAGTGGTCAGGAATGTAGTTGGCATGCTTGCCTTAATTGATCAGAACATTGAGTATAGGAGTAGGGGTAGCGTGTTGCGCTTGCACAGGACATAGGTGAGGCCACTTTAAGGATACTGCATACATGTCAGTTGACTCTGCTAAAGGATGGATGTTGTTAAGTTTGAACAGGTGCAGAAAAGATTTACAAGGATTTTCTGGAACCTGAGGGTTTGAGCTACAGCGAGATGATGAACAAGTTGAGGCTTTTCCCCTGGACTGTCAAAGGCTGAATGGTGACATGACAGAGGTTTTAAAAAGTCCTGAAGGGCATGGATAGTCTGAATGGGCAAGGTTCTTTTCTCAGTGTAAGGGCGGTCAGAACTAGACGGCACAGGGTGAAGGTGACAGGGCAAAGTCTTAGAAGGGACCTGAGGTGAAACACTTTCATACAGAGGCGGGTGGGTGTACTGTCAGAGGAAGTGGTGAAAGCGGGTACAATTACACGTTTAAAATATATCTGGAAAGGTACATAAATAGGAATGGTTAAGAGGGATGTGGGCCAAATGCTGACAAGTGGGACGAGATCTGATTAAGATGCCAGATTGGCATGGACAATTTGGACAAAAGGATCTGTTTCCATGCTGTATGACTCTCTTATTCTCCCAACGGGATGAGGAAAAATTCTAAAAGGGCCATTCGAATGGGATTTCACTTCCCCAGAAGTTTATGGTGCCTCTCTGATTACAAGTATTCACAGCTGAGTTAGTTAAAGATTTGACAGAGAAGTGAGTCATGGAGAATGGGACACAGGCAGGAAAATGAGGCTCAGACCACAATCTGATCAGCCATAATCTTAATGCCTGGTGGAGAAGGCTCAAATTCTCTAATGACCCACTCTTGTTCCTCAGTCCCATGTTTCCGCGTTCCATTCAACCCCTCAAACCGGCTAGACAGGATCTATTGGAGTCCACTAACTGTTATAGCATTGTGCACACAAACAGAGGAGACCATTTCGTCCCTCAAGACTGTCCCACACGGTTTGGGAGATTTGGAAAATGTAATTGGAAGACACAGGCTAGATATAAAAGAGGCCCCTCATCTCTCTTTACAGGGCTTCCCCTCTCTGAAACTTGTGCTTCATTTGTTGATCATGTTGTAGACACAGATTCACTGTGAATACAGCCCCCAAGGCTCACCCAGCGATGCCTCACAAAATACGTTGGTCTCCCTGATTGCAATATTCCATAAAACACCTTCCAGGAAAATGACACCGACGAACTTTACAATAATAGATTAGGAGAACATCAGAAATAGGGGCAGGTCATTCACATCCCAATCCTGCCTTGCCCTTCACTAAGATCAATGCTGACCTGCTCCAAGACTCAAATCTTCCTCAATGTCCAAGTCTTCTTGAGCACTTCCATAGAATACAGAACAAAGAACAGTACTGATTTGGAGATGTCGGTGTTGGACTGAGGTGTACAAAGTTAAAAATCTCAAAGCACCAGGTTATAGTCCAACAGTTTATTTGGAAGCACACTACCTTTCCTTCATCAGGTGATAGTGGAGGGCTCAATCCTAAAACAGAATTTATATCAGAAATTTGCAGTGAGATATAACTGAAATTATACATTGGAAAATTGATTGTTCAGCGTTTCATCTGTTAGAATACCATGATACTTTCACTTCCTTCATATGTAAATCACAAAACCATTTTTGAAAGTTGCATTCTCAGGTTAGCTGCGAACAATGGTGATAGCTAGACAATATGGTGACGGTGTTGCCCCCTGTGCTCTCTGCCTAGGCCATAATGTTTAGTTTGATTCTAATCTAAAAAGTGAGATAACGCAGTTTTACATGAATTCATGCAGTTTTTGAGCTCAGAGTTCTACATGTATGCATGCAGTTAGGATCTTCAGCCCTTGACGTTGTGCCGTTTATCCTACTCTAAGATCAGACTAACCTACATGCTTCCGTACACTTTGTTCCATGTGCCTATCCATGAGTCTCTTAAGTTTCCCTCACGTATTTGACTCTACTACCACCGCTGGCAGTGCATCCGACACACCCACCACTCTGTGTAAAAACTCTATCGCTGATATCTCCCCTAAACCTTCCTCCAATTGCATTAAAATTATGTCACTTAGTCATAGACATTTCTGCCCTGGGAAAATGCTTCTGGCTATTCACTTTCTGTGTCTCTCATCATCTTGTACACCTCCAGTGAGAAAAGCCCTCGCTCCCTAATGGTTTCTTCAGAAGACCTGCCCTCCAGTCCAGGCAGCATCCTGATAAATCTCCTCCTGGTCAATCGCACTTAATGAGAATTAACTAAGACCTCTAAAATTTTTGGAGTTATTCATGGCACAAGGGAAGATAATTATCATTGGTGGGCATCAATCATCTCAGCCGTGGGACACATCTGCAGGAGATCCTCAGCGTAGCTTCCTCAGCTCAGGCATCTCCAGTTTATAATCATAGAATCCCTACAGTGTGGAAGGAGGCTATTCAGCCCATTTAGTCAAAAGAAAGCAGATTAGATTCCCTACAGTGTGGAAACAGGCACTTCAGCCCAACCAGTCCATACCGAACCTCCGAAGACTAACCCACCCAAACACATTTCCCTCTGACTAATGCACCTAACATAATGGACAACTTAGCATGGCAGATTCACCCGGCTGGAATGTCTTCGGACTTTGTGAGGAAACCGGAGCACCTGGAGGAAACACATGCAGACAAGTGGGAAATGTGCAAACTCCACACAGACAGTTGCCCAAGCCTGGAATCGAACCTGGGACCCTGGCGCTGTGAAACAACAGTGTAAGCTACTGAGCCACCGTTCCAGCAGAACAGGGGGCATTCACTGAAGTTTACAAAGTTTTCAGGACAAGTTGTCACTCTTCAGCTGTTGAAACAGTCTGTGACCATGTGCAGCAAGACTTGGACAACATTCAAGATCGTGCTGTTAAATTCTGGGTAACATTTATGTAACAGCACAGTACATTTCCACAGTAAAAGGAGGAGTTCATCCAGCAACTCAATCTAGTTTCACAAGAATGTGGGGAAACCATTCATCTCATCAAAACTACTGGACAAGAAGAAGGATAGACCACGCAGTCCCTCCTGCCTGTTGCACAGGAAGGTGGGAGTCTGCTCCCTCCCACATGTCACAGACATGGGAACAGAAAGAACCATTTCACACCCGGAGTCACTTACAAAGGATCAGGAAGAGGTTATTCAGCTTGTCAAGCCACTAACACGGGAACAAGAAAGTGTCAGAGATGCTCCAACATCACAAACAAAATGGAGCAGGGGCTGCACAGACAGACTGCTCCAAATTGATCCACACGGCTTAATTACTCATGGTGCATATGTGTTACTTTAACATGGGTTTCTGGCCGTCGGAATGAAGCCAACATTTTTTAGCCAATCACCAAGTTATCTTTCATCTCCAAGAAGGCAGACCCATTGCCTCCGTGGAGGTCAGAAACTGGTGGGGAATAAAGAACTGTTTCAGAATGAAGGTATTTTGGCTGCTGACAGGATTGTGTACAAAGTGACATTCAATGCAGTGTCACACCGTAACTGTGCATTCAAGTGTTCAGCCTGTACCTCGCTGTCAATCGACATGGGGGCTCTGCAGATGCATGTAAACTGTCGTGAATCAAACATTTAATGAAAAGCATAAAATTTTCACCCTATTCAGCTGTTTGGGACATAATGAGTTTCTGTCCATATCCATCAAGCTTCAACTTCTTATTCACTCACAGCGCTACAGAGTAAACACATAGTTACTGCACTCTCTCCTCACGGTAACATCATGCCAGTGTTTAGTCTGGTCAAAATACTTTCCACTCTCTCAGTGACAAAGGGATCATTGTTTATAAAGAAGACCAAATATTTACAAAATGCACCAAATACTCTCTCAAAAAACACGATCAGTGGGAAAGATATTCTAATTTTGGTACTTCAATCATTTTGCATGAAGAACCACATATCATTTACTTGCTGCCCCCTATGAATTCTGTCAGTGATGTATGACCAAGAACATCCAGGTCCTTTTCAACAAAATCACTCGCCAACCTCCCAACTATTTAATAAATATAAATGTACATGATGGTATTTGTTGTTCACATCTGAATCATTTTTATACCTTGTGAACAGCTATTGCCCAAACACTGATCCTGCTGCCACCCATCAATGCTGCAGTCCAGAGAAAAACAGTATTCTTCTCGTATCCCCTTCACCCAATTTTTAATCCATACGGTATATATCCCACCCCTACCTACCCATGGACTCGAACGTTCCCCATTCATCTGTATTCAAACATGTCAAGCGTCTTCTAAAATTACAAATACTCCACTCCCATTGGTTCTCAACTGTCGACGTCATAATGGACAATCTCCACAAACAGGTTTATCAAAGATCATTTCCCTTTCCTGAATCTAGGCCGAATGAACCAAATCATATCATTATTCTCCAAGTATCTAGATGTCACGTTCCTTATAAAATTTTCCAATATTTTATTCTCACAGCTGACATCAAGCTATTTAGTTTTCTGCTTCCACCCTCCATCCTGTTTTAAAATTTAGGTTTACAATAGTTGTTTTCCAGTCTGCGGCGTCCTTTCCAGAACCTAACTAGCTTTGAAGAATAATCAGCAATTCTTTCATTAGCTCTGTTCTGATCTCAATCACTCTGGGATGGAGCTCATCAGATGCAGCGACTTATGAAACTTCAATTCAATTAGATTTTCAATACATAGTCTTCATTACTTCTGATTTCCTGCAGTATCCCATTTTTACCAATCACTCTGTTCCTTAATATCTCTGCAAGTTAGTTTCTGTACCTTCCCCTATGGAGATGGAACCAATGCATTCCTCTCAACAGGCAGGTGGTTTCTTACCGCTTGTGAATACATTGGAGCACTGCAATTCGGAGACGATGGATATATTACCCACCGCTGCCTGCAAGTTCCAGAATCAATCCAGTTTAATTCATCTTGAGTGTCAGCACAGTCCTGTCCCTGGTGTGAGACGGCAGGTTATACTGAAGGAGGGGATACAGCTCAGTGATCACCTCAATTTTGAGACAAGCTGGTTTTATACTTTGCACCAGAATGGGTGCAGCATGGACACATTTTCCTGGAAATCCCAGAGAGTATAGTGCAGTGTCCTGCTCCTCCCAGTTTACACAGCTTCCCTTCTTTATAGTCTCAGCTCCAATTGTTTACCATGGACCCAGACACACGGTAAATGCAGTATTCAGAGTGGGGTCCCCAGACCCTCGGGGCTCCGTGAATGAACGCAGTTGCTGACATCACAATCCTGAGAGCACCATCCACAGACCCTCCACTGACTTTCTAGATGACAGCAGCAAGTCAATTCCCCACATCCATAGTGCATTCAATCAGTGTTGAAAATGCCTCGGGCTCCTCAATTTCTTTTCCTGGCTGAGAAAGCTCTTATATCTCCACACAATCGCACAGTAACAGTTCCTCTCTCCAAAGAAGCAGCTGATAATGGAACATTACGTTCCTCTATATCTTAGCGACTATAAGTATTGCTGATGGAGTGATCGCCACATTCAGAGACGAGAGATAGAGGAACATAACTCAAGGTAAGCAGGGACATCCCGTAATAAACATGACATTCAGGAATATATGAAAACGGGAAATGTTAGAATAACTTCCCATTCTGTTTTCCTTCCAGTCCATCATCAGCAATCCTTTTGCTTGCTTTTACTTTCTCTCTCTCTCTCTTGCTGGACATCAACCACTCAACACAAACCGCCCGCTCACCCTTCCAACCATCCCTGATATAATAATATTATTTCTCAGTTGCATTCATTTTGATAGGTTCACTGAACTCAAAACACTATTTGTGTTTCTTCCAACAGACTGCCATATCTGCTGAGATTCTCCAACTTTCTTTCAGACGGTGGAGAATTTTATTTCAGATCGCCAGCATCCGTATTTCCTTGGGTTATTTCACCTTTACTGTTGTTGTATCACGGGATGCCAGCATCACTGGCAAGGGCAGCATTTGTTGTCCATCTTGACTGCCCTTCACCATGTGGCCATTTGTCAAGACAATATGGATGCAACCATATTGTTGTGGATCTGAGGTGACACTTTGTACAGACAGGGCAAAAATATTAGGCTTCTTTACCAAAGGTTACTCATAAAATATGAAAAGAAATCCTGATGGTTTATTGTTGCCATGAGTGAAATTAGGTTTCGTTCCAAATTTTGCCACTGGAATTTAAATTTAGTCATCGGCAGTGATAGGATTTCAGACAATGGTTTTAGAGTCATAACCCGTGCCTCTGAATTACACAGTCAGTGACATTATTACTCTGTTTAAGAGTCCCTGTTGTGAAGTATCTGTAGAGACAAGAACAAGTTTGTGGTCAAACTGTTTGTAACTGGAAAAGAGGCCAGAGGAGAACTGAAGCCACATAATCTGTCGTTAATGAAGGGGTAGATGATGGCGAAGTCAGCAACAGAACTCAGGCAGAGCTGGAGATTGGGAATATTATGTAGGTGGGTGTCAGCAGGTTTGATCACAGAGAGAATATGGAGACATAAAACAGTTCACAGTAAAAAGGGACTCAAGGTTCCGAACAGTCTTATTCCTTCTCAGATGTTTATGAGTAAGTAGTTTGGAAATGCATGAGAAGGAAGTGGCGTTTGTGACTGAAAGTTTATGCATTTGTTAAATATAATCAACAAGAATAGCAATAACATGCAGCCTCATTTATAGAATTGACAGAGATAGACTTACCAGGAACACCAACAATAGCGAGGATGGGATAGTACCCAGCTTGAATAATCATTAGTACGGCTCGTATCCGCATCTCTAACCGTGGCCAATCCTGAGAAAGCCAGTAAAGACCCCAGGATAAACCCCTGTCCATTGTTGGAACATTCCAGCCGAATGTTCTCAGATTCTGATCCATTGTTGGAACATTCCAGTCTAATATTCTCAAATTCAAATCCATTGTTTGAACATTCAAATATTCTCAGATTCTGGTTTCTCTCTCTTTCTCTGTAGCTGCTGATCCCAATCTTGTTGAGTTTGACTCTGCCCCGAATACTATGGCATAACAAGTTGAAAGAAGGCCCTAATTATGGAAGAGCTAAAGCCTCCAGTGACCCAGTTAGGTCCAGGAAGACTGATTTTAATCACAGTCACTGAACAAACAGCTCCAGTTAACCCATTTTACGGCAACTCTGATATATCACAATAATACTTGGTGTGGGTAGAATTTTGATATCGCTGATTATTGGTCGAATTGCACATCTCCAGTTGTAAACATAGAGGTGTGTTTTGGCAGTGTAGGAATTGCTGGGCTCCCGAGGTCATCTGTGTCTGCTCACCAGGCCTGCTGCATCCTTTCGTTTTATTTATTTATGTTTAACTTTGACTTTTGTCCGTCAGCATTTAACGGCTTAGGTGGGTTTAGGCATTTTTGAGAGTCACCTACAGAGTCATAGGCGATGTAGATACTGTCCATTCCTTGTGTTCTTGCAGCCGCGGCCTGGTCCTGTGGAGTGATGGTCAAACTCGCACAGAACCAGGATTCTTAGTTTTATCTTTCGCCAGTTATTGCTGGGGTCTCAGCAGAGTTGGAAGGCAGGAAATCTGTCCCCGGTTCTCCACACTGTCTCTGTGATTTATCTCGGAACTGTCTTTTGATGTTCTTTCCTCCTGGATTGGAGAACTGTATGTGAGACAATCTGTTTCCTGCATTTGTTTTTTGACATTTGTGTGCTTATTGGATGATACCATATTGGAACAGTTACTATATAGTAGTTAAATAAACTATTATTCTGCTAAGTTTTCCAATTGAATTAAGTTATTGCAAATTCCTCTTCCTTTTGTTGTCTTTTATCGTCAGTATTCGAATAAATAATGTTTTGCTTAATGTCGAATATTTTCCTCAAGTAAATTCCATCTGAAACACATCACCTTACATTTACCAGCGGAATGGGCCGAGCTGGAGGAGTAATAAACATGTCAGGAACTATATTGGATGCGGAATCCACCTCTCAGATCCAGCCTGGATATGTATGAGCCCAGATGAGATACCTATTCAGCATGAAGCATTGCATAGACCAGGCTAGTGTACTGCTCAGCAATCCGTCCAGGGTCAAAGACTGTTTAGAGCTCACCAGTTCACTACTTAGCTGACCAACAGTGCACTGATCTATAAACTTGGACTCGATAATCTTTTCATCACAGGGCACTGTGCAGAACAGACAAAGGCATTGTTCTATACACACGGACTGGATATCTGTGCAGCATGGAGAGCTGAGCAGTGAATAGCAGTGAATTTATCTATTAATCTGGAGCAGTTACCTTCCCAAAATACACAGCTGTGTACACCAATCACTGCATTGCTGAGTAACACTGTGTTAGATCACTGCCCAGTGTGGGGAAACTTGCAGCTCCCCTCCAAATGCAGCTCCATATCTACAGTGTGGCATGACACAGGAGTGCTGTGGAAGTGAAACTCACTGCCAGAGAGAGATGGCGGGGGAATCAGTTTAAATACCAACAAATGGGAGAAGCTTGGTTAAAAGACAGGGGGAGATTGAGAGAGAATTTCACAGAAGGATCCGATGGTTGGATTTAGAAATTGTGAAATGAAAACTTTTCGAAAGTATCTTGCAATATAGGCCACTGTTCCAGGAATGATGATAGAGCAGGATATCGGTGTAAGTTAAGATGAAGGAGAGTTTTGGAAAAGTATTTGTCCTGCAGCTTTGAAACTGGGAAAAGGATCAGTAGATTCTTCGACTCATTGGTCTGAATCGAACAATAATTTGTCTCAGTGCCATTTTCATTGAGTCTGACAGAAGGATTGTCTGCACGAGGCAGAGCTAGTATCCTGGTGTTATCTTATCGAACTCACCTCATGAACTATCCAAGCCATTCCATGGTGCCCCTCTCATTTAATACCAGCCCGATTCTCCCAACCCATCATGGCTGGAGGTACACACCATCGCCCGGGTACCCGGGATATTCAGTGATCCTTGGCACTCTTTAAAAGGCCAATGGGCACACGGTCGAGGGTTCTCAGTTTGGAGCTGCCCTACATAGTTTACCCGAGTATGGTAAATAAGGGGAAATTACACCACAGCTTGTCCACAGGGGCACAGAGTTCCTGGTGAATGGTCAAGTTCAGAAGGAGACCATTCTCTTCCCTGAGGGAGCCGCACCACCAGACCCACCGAGCATGGTATGAGCACACCACCCAGCACAGTGCAGTACCTGCAGTCCGAAGAAAATTCCAGCAATAGAGGATAATCATCAATAACCTTCCCCGCTCTGTCAGGATAAAGGTCACCGTATTCTTTCAACTCTCTCACATTCACTGTATATCTGTTCGCGTTTCCCCAGAATAATGCTCCATCGCTCTCACCTTTGCAATGCAGCACTTTCTCTCTCACACTCTCTATCTCAACTATGCTATACCCCCACATGGTTACAAAACGTTCTTATGAGTGTTGTTTCTAGAATCTCTGGATAATGTCGTTTGTACAATGGTCCAGATAATTTTCAAAATTATTCAACATTAGCAAAATGTTCATCCCCCAGTACGTAACGCGTAAGAGGAAGGAGAAGAGTTTTACTTTTTTAAAAAATCACTCAGGATGAAAATGCATCATGAGGCCATTAAGCCTCTCAGATATGCTCCACTATTCAGACAAAGGGAGCACCGAAACACTTGAAGACTCACTCCCATCTTGAAGACAGGCGCTATATTGGAGTTTTGCCAGTTTCGCTGGGACACTCCTTTAATCCTGAGAGTTAAGGAATATTTCACACAGTGCCACCAGTCACTCTATAACCAATTCTATTAAAACAACCTATGAATTGCTGATGAACTGTTTACCATTGGTCTTTTCTGTTTGAGAAAAGCTTTGTTTTATTGGAGACAATGCAACATTTTCATCTGACTACAATTTTGTTTATAAGATTGAAACTCTTTGTGCCTTCTCCTGAGAGGAAAGATGTAAAATACTGTTTTAACTTCTCTGCCTGTTCCCTGAAACCAGTTCCACAGTCACATCCTCTGGTGTCCAAAAAATTCTTTCCTGCCTTTCTTCCAAGTGTCTCACACACACATCATGAACGTTTTGTTATTTGATATGGGAAAACCCTTGCAGTTAGTTTCTTTTCATATTTCTTGTCAGTTTTACAATATTTTTCTTTATACTTTGTTTTATACAATATGCTTCTGGCTCCAAAAGTAAACTTCCCAAATGTGGCCGACGCTAGAACTCACCAATCTGATTGTTTTAGTTTGTGATTGATTAGTATCCTTCACAGCCTTGGTGCATCATGGGTGGTTCATCTTCACATCTTCATATCATCTTCTTTTTGACCAGAGTCAATCATTACTGAGCATTACTAAGCAGTATTTGCTTAAATGTCCCACCCACACATCTTCTGACCTTGACCTGTGTCTATTTTCATACACTGTATTTGACAAGATATGTGCCATAAAACTGTATTTGAAATGCCTGGCTCTTTTCAATCATTCAGGGGGAACCTATGTATGTGGCTGAACACATGATAAGCTGAGGGTGACTCCATTCTCCCAGTTTCCCTGCCTGTGTCATTTCTGTTCGATGATGCCACATTCCTTTGGGAAGCTTCATACATGTCATCCTTTTCTCTCAATCGAGAATTCCCCTAACTCTGACGGACAGAGTTTTCAGCTGTGTCTGTCCAATATCCCTCACTTCTGCCCTCACTCTGCCCCCTCCTTCCCAGAAAAATGATCGATCTCCCCTTGCCCTCACTTCTCACTGCACTAAAACCTGCATTCACAGAATCATCCTCCGCCACTTCCACCACCTCCAGCAGGACAGCACCATCAAACACATCTTCCCCTCCCGTCCAATGTCTGTATTTCACAGAGTCCATTCCTTCTGTGGCACCCTCCATCACCGCGAACACTTCCCCACACCCCGATAACACCATCCCATGTAAATTCAGAAGCTGCAACATTTGCCCATTCACCTCTTCCCTCCTCACTGTCCACTGCCCTTAACACACCTCCAGGAGAAACAGCATTGCACTTGCTCTCTTTCAATCCAGTCTCCAGTCATTGCTGCTCACAATACAGTTTCCTTTACATTAGTGAGCGAAACAGAAACTGTTCTGAGGAACATCTCCACTTTGTCTGTAGAAATGACCCTGGCCTTCTGATTGCTCCCCATTTCAATAACCTACATTGCTCTCAGGATAATGAGAATTCTTTGAGGAGGTAATGACGGGTTGGACCAGAGAAAGTTACCTATCTGTACTTCCAAAAGGCCTCTGATATGGTACTGCACAGGAGGCTGCAGAGTAAGATAAGAACCCATGGTGTCAGAGGCCAGGTGCTAGCTTGGATAAAAGGTTGGCTCTCTGGCAGGATGCAGAGTTAGGATAAAACTGTCCCTCTCAAGATGGCAGCTGGTGACTGGCAGTGTTCCACAAGAGTCATTGTTGCGAACACAATATTTCACTTTATAGGTTAATGATTTGAGCAGAAGGCATTCTGGCTACGTTTGCAGATTATGCAAATATAGGTGGGAAGCATGTAGTATTGAGGAGGCAGGGAGCCTGCAGAAAGATTTCGAGAGTTTAGGAGAATGGGAAAAGGAGTAGCAGATGGAACACAATGTGGGAGAGTGTGAGGTCATGCACTTTGCTATGAAGAATACAGGCATGGACTATTTACTAAATGGGAAAAAAAAATCAGTAAACCGAGTAACAAAGGGATTGGGATTCCAAGCGCAGGATTCGCCTTAGATACACTTGCAAGTTGAGTCAGTAGTTAAGAAGGCAGATACAATGTTGTCATTCATCTCGAGAGGAGTAGGCTCTGGTCAGACCACATTTCCAGTATTTTGTTCCTCATACCTCAGGAAGGATGTGTTAGCCTTGGTTTGTGTCAAGAGAAGTTTCACCAGAAATGGAAAGCTTAACACATGAGGATCGTTGGAGGACCCTGGTTTTATACTGGATAGATAGAAGGATGGAGGGGGGCGGGGGGATCCAACTGAAACTTACAGAATACTGAATGACCTGGATACAGACAAAATTAGGAGGACGTTTGAACTGGCATGAGGGCACAGGCTTAGAGCAAAGGGAAAATCCATTAGAACGGAAATCAGATGAAAGGTCTTCAGCCAGAGGGTGTTGAAATTGTGGAATTCCTTACCACAGAAGGCTGTGGAAACTAGATAATTTGGCAACAAAGATATAGCCAAGAGCGGGACTGAGGATCTGAAAAGTGACTACAGAGAGTTAGTTTGGAAGCGGAAGAGCAGGGCGAGTAGAGGAGTGATCTCAGGTTTGCTACCAGTGCCTCGAGCTAGTGAGATGAGGAACAATCAGCGAAAGCAGCTTTACACGTGTCTGTGAGGCTGGTGCAGGAGGGAGGGCTTCCGATACCTAGACCATCGGGATACCTTCTGGGTAAGATTGGACCTGTACATGAAGGACGGGTTGTACATAAACAGGAGGGGCACAAATGGCTTGTTTGGGAGGTTGGATCGTGTGATTCTGGCGGGTTTAAACTAGTTTGGCAGGGGTGTCGGAATCAGACCACATGTAAGAGGGGTTTAGTTGCAGACGGGACAGTGACAGGATATATTGAATCTATCAGGAATGTTTTTCACGTGATGAAACAAAGGGATCGGTTAAAGTGCATCTGCCTTAATGCAAGGAATGTCCGAAATAAGAGTGACGAACTTGAGCATGGATCAGTACTTGGTGCTATGATATCGTGGCCATAACAGAGACGTAGGTTTCACAGGGACAAGGATGGTTGCTTGATGTTCCAGGGTTTAAAATGTTCACAGCTGTTTATGGGCGGCCCGGTGGCACAGTGGATAGCACTGCTGCCTCTCAGCGCCAGAAAACCCCATGCAATTCCCACCTCAGGGGTTTGCAATTGGAGTTGGAGTTTGCAATTATTCCCGTGGGTTTCCGCTGGGCGCTCCAGTTTCCTCCCACAATCCAAAAGTGTGAAGATGTAATGTTAGATGAAGGGGTAATTGTTGGGGAATGGATCTGGATGGGTTGCTCTATGGAGGGTTGGTGTGATTCTGTTGGGCTGAAGTGCCTGTTTCCACGCTATAAGTAATCTAATCTAAAAAAGAACAGGATGGGTGGAAAATGACGAGGGGGTGTAGCATTGCTTATCAGAGGGTCCGTCACAACTACAGAAATGAAGGTTGTTGAGGAAGGTTTCTCTACTGAGTCAGTATGGGTGGAAGTTTGGAACAGCAAGGGAGCAGTCACAGCATTTGGGGCTTCCTATAGACCGCGGAAGAGCAGAAGAGAGATTGAAGATCTCATAGGCAGGCAGATTCCGGAAAAATGCAAAAGTAGCAGGGTTATTGTTATGGGTGATTTCAACTTTTCCAATATCGACTGGAACCTTCTAAGTGCAGATGGTGTGGATGAAGCCCACAGGTATGTTCAAGAGGGTTTCCTTGCTCAGTATGGAGACAGACCGACGAGGGGAGAGGCTATTTTGGACTTGGTGCTCGACAACGAGCCAGGACAGGTGTAAGAACTCAAGGTGGGAGAGCACTTTGGTGAAAGTGATCACAACTGCCTCACATAGTCTGGGAGAGTGAAAGGAGCAGTTTCGAAGGGAAGATATTTAATTGTGGAAAAGGAAATTATAATGCTATCAGACAGGAGTTGTGAAGTACAGACAGGGAGCAGTTGTTCCACAGAATGGGCACAGCAGATATGTGGAGACTATTTAAGGAACAGTTGTTGCGAGTGATACAGAACTTTGTTCCCCTGAGACAGGTAAGAAGGGGTAAGATTAAGGAACCTTGGATGGCGAGAACAGAGGAACTTTTCGACAAAAGGAAGCAGGCATCTTACGTAAAATGGAGCAAGCCAGGATCGAGCACAGCTTTAGAGGATTACAGACTTGCTAGAAAGGACCTCAGGAATGGACAGAGGCGAGCCATGATGGAGCACGAAAAAGGCTTGGCAAGAAGGATTAGGGAGAATCCAAAGGCATTTTTCTCATACGTGAGAAATAAGAGAATAATCAGGGAGAAGGTAGGGCCGATCAGGGACAGCGTATGGAACTTATGCGTGGAGTCTGTGCAGATAGGTGAAGCCCAAAGTGAGTTTTTTGCTTCAATTTTCCCCAAGGAAAGGGAACTTGTTGTAAATGAAACTTAGAAGAGCGGGGACAGATCAGTTTTGATCAGATCAAGATTGATGAAATTGATGTGCTAGCAATTTTGGAAAGTATTAAGATGGATAGGTCCCCAGGGCCAGACCAGATTCATCCTAGGCTGCTCCGGTAAGCGGAAAAGGAGGTTCCTAAGTCCCTGGCGAGGATATAGCCTCCTCACTCTCCACAGGAGTCGTATCAGAGGATTGGAAAGAGGCGAATGTTGTTTTTTTTTCAAGAAGAGTAATAGGGAAATCCCTGGCAATTAGAGACCAGTCAGTCTTACGTCTGTGGTCAGCAAAGTTTGGAAAAAAATATGAGGGATAGGATTTATGACTATTTTGTAAAGTATTATGTGATTAAAGGCAGTCAGCATGGCTTTGTGAGGGGCAGGTCATGCCTCACAAATCTTATTGATTTCTTTGAGGAGGTGTCAAGACAGGTCGATGACGGTCGAGCAGTGGACGTGGTGTATGTGGGCTTTAGCAAGGCATTTGATAGGTTTCCCCATGGAAGGTTCATTCATAAAGTCAGGAAGTATTGGATATAGGGAGATTTGGCTATCTGGATGCAGAATTGGCGGGCTGGCAGAGGCAGACAGTGGTTGTAGATAGAAAGTATTCTGCTTGGAGGACAGTGTTGAGAGGGATCTCACAGGGCTGTGTTCTTGGGCCTCTGCTCTTTGTAGTTTTTATAAATGACTTGGCTGAGGACATTGTGGGGAGAATTAATAAATTTTCTGATTACACAACGGTTGGAGGTGTCGTCGATAGCATAGAGGGCTACTGCAGGCTTCAGCGCTACATAGACAGGATGCAAAGCTGGGCTGATTAAGGGCAGATGGAGTTCAACCTGGATAAATGCGAAGTGATGCATCTTGAAAGGTCAAATTCGAATCCTGACTATAGCATTAAATACAGGATTCTTGGCAGTGTGGAGGAACAGAGGGAGTTGGGTGCGCAAGCGCATAGATCCATCAAAGTTGCCAACCAAATGAATAAGCTGTCAAGAAAGCATATGGTGTTTTGGCTTTCATTAACAGGGGGATCGAGTTTAGAGCCGTGAATTTTTGCTGCAGCCCTACAACTCCCTGGTGAGAATACACTTGGAATATTATGTCCAGTTGTGATCGCCTTACTACAGAAAAGATACAGAGGCTTTGGAGAGGGTGCAAAGAAAGTTTACCAGGATGCTGCCTGGACTAAAGGGCTTGCTTTATGAAGAAAGTTTGAACAAGCTTGGATCTTTCTGTCTGGAGACAAGGAGGAGAGAGGAGAGCTGATCGAGGTGTACAAAATAATGAGAGGAATAGATAGAGTCAATACCCAGAGAATTTTCCCCAGGGCAGGATTGATTAGTACGAGAAGTCATATTTTGAATATATTAGGAAGAAGGAATAAGGGAGACGTCAGAGGTAGGTTCGTTTTGCAGAAAGTTGTGAATGGTGGTGGAAGCAGAGTCATTGGAGATATTTAAGCGACTGCTGAACATGCACATGGATAGCAGTGAGTTGAGGGGTGCGTAGGTTAAGTTATTATATTTTACATTAGGATTAAGTCTCGGGACATCATTGTGGGCCAAAGGGTCTGTTCTGTGCTGTACTTTTCTATGCTCTATGTTCTATTTTGTATACTTAAAACAGACATAGATAAGTTCTTGACTGACAAGGGGATCAAAGGTTATTGAGAGGAAGCACGGAAATGGGGTTGAAAATCTATCAGTTGTGATCGAATGGTGGAGCAGACCTAATGGTCCGAATGGCTTCATATCTGCTCGTATTGTCTTGTAACCTTATAATATTTCGGTCCTGGATGGAACGGTGGCTCAGTGGTTTGCACTGCTGCCTCACAGCATCATGGAACTGGGTTAGATTTCCTCCGGGTCCTCCAGTTTCCTGCCACAGTTCAACGTTGTGCTGGTTAGGTGAACTGGCCATGCTGAATTTCCGATTGTGTTCAGGGATGTTGAGGTTAGGTGCAATAGTCAAAGGTCTATGAATAGTATTAGGGTAGAGAATGGGTTTGGTTCACATGCACTTTGGATGGTCAGTATAGGCCTGTTGGGCTGAAGGGCCTGTTTCCGCACTGTAGGGAATCTAAGAAAATGCAGGCTTCTGCAATGTTCCAATGAAGCACAACCCAAGCTCAAGTAACACCTCACTTTTCACTTTGGTACGTTACCGTCCGTAGGAGTTAATATTCAATTCCATAAATTCACAGCCTGAACCTATTATGGCTGTTCTCCATTTTCCGTACACTCTCCATCCTGGGCTCCCTAAGATCGTGTCTTGTTTATGTTACATTCAACAGAGAAAATCAATTTCTAATATTTACACATTAATTTGCACCCATTATATATCTGTGTCTCTTTCACCACAATTTAAAGCCCATTTGCCTTTCACACTGGGCCTCCAAACACTCTTTCCCACCTCTGCCAAGATACTAAAACTCTCACTTTCCAATCCTTTACACTTCTGAAGAAGATTTACACTGGATTTAAATATTAACATTGTTTGTCTGTCTCTGCGGATGTTTCCAGACCCACTGAGTTCATTCAAAAATGAAAAGTTAAAGAACACATTTTCAATATAGCAAAGATCATTGGATACAGGAAATCTGAAACAAAAACAAAAATTATTGGACTTACTGGATGCTTTAAGGAACAGTCACAGAACCCGAAAGATTAAATCTGCTTTCACTCCACAGATGCTGTCAGACTTGTCAGTGTCTTCAGCAATTTCTGTTTTTGAACAAGTTTCAAACGTGTGTCAAACACGCCCCTGTCCAACATGGAGAGCTATACACCGGGAAATGCATGATAACGCAAGGTATACAAATTCATTAGTTCTGAAACTACATTAGGTTGTCATCACCGACACGACAGAACTTTTTATCATGCTCATGGAGACAAACAGAAGGAAACACATTCGCTTTAAACAGAAGATGGCATTACTGAAGAGGAAAAGATTCAGATGAAAACCTTAAATGGTTTTGAGGAATGATACAAATTGGAGGCAAGGCATCATGAAGATACTCTAACAGCGTGAGAATTTTTTTTTAAAAAGGAAGCGTTCCCACATCAGAAATCAAGATAGAGTACTGTTTACACAGGGTAGAAGGTTGACCGGGTCCCCGTGCAAATTGAGGACAGGCAGCAGAATTGTATTGCAGATATTGCAGCTCAAACTGGGCATTCATGTGATGCTGCAAATCAGCTGTAGTAGCAGCAGCAGCAGCAGAATTATATTCAACCAGTCTACCATTACCATGAAGCTGGTCTTCGGTTCAGTGATGAGTGTGGGTGAACATGCCACGGTCAGAAACGTGTGTACCTAAACCTGATGACAACCCATTCAAGCTACCGCGCTGACTGCTTATATTAACAAACAGCAGAACGAACATCTGATAGAGAGGGCGCAATGACCACAAGACTATGACCACTTCTTTTAAAACCAGCTGTGAATTACTGCTGACCTGTATACTCTTACTCTTATCTGTTTGAACATCCTTGTTCCTTTTGTTAGAGACGGTTCAAGAACTTCCCTCCTATTACCATTTTGTTTACATCATTGAAATACTTACTGTGCCTTCCACTGTGAGGCAAGATGTAAAACATGGGTGTAAATTATCTGTCTGCTCCCTGTAGCCAATTCTTCAGTCACACCCTCCAATTATCCTCAGTATACTTTCCTGACTTAATTTCACCTAAGGTCACACACTCATCTTGAACTTTTTTTATATGCCCGGAAAAGCTCGTGCTGCTTGTTTTTTGATATTTCTTGCCAAATGACTATATCATGTCTATTCTTCCCTGTTCCTCGCTTTCTAGATTCATACAGTCATATTGTCCACAAACTGACCCTTTGTTCCAGCTTGTCCACGCTGAGCAGGTTTTCCAAACTAAACCACGCCCATCTTATTGCATTTTGTCCATATTGCTCTAAGCTTTTCGCATTCATATGTTTGTCCTAATGTGTTTTAAATGGTGTAGCTGTACTTGCATCTCCCACTCTTCCTCTGACAACTTATTCCATATACACACATCACCCTCTGTGTGAAAACATTGATCCTTCGTCCATTTCAAATCTTCCCTCTTTCACCTTAAACCTGTAGGTAAAAACAGTGACTGCAGATGCTGGAAACCAGATTCTGGATTAGTTGTGCTGGAAGAGCACAGCAGTTCAGGCAACCTCAGAGGAGCAGTAAAATCGACGTTTCGGGCAAAATCCCTTCATCAGTCCCGAAACGTCGATTTTACTGCTCCTCTGATGCTGCCTGAACTGCTGTGCTCTTCCAGCACGGTAAACTTGTGCCTTCTGTGGTTGAACTTCCCCATCCCGTGGAAAAGGCCTTGGCTGGTCACTCTAATCATACCTCTCATGACTTTATAAGCTTCTACAATGTCATCCTCAACCTCCTACACGCTATCTAACACTAATTTTACGAACAAGCATTTAAAGGTTAGCACTGCAAATTTGAAACAGTATTCAAATGACAGGTAAGTAACACTCAGCCCAAGCTTCATATTGTGAGTTGTTTTTCTCCATGTTACAATACTCGATGTTAAGGCACGAGGAAGCTCTTACGAGTACCAATAAGGGGTCAAACACCTGAACTGCTTTGTCCAAATCATGTGATGATCTCTACAGTGAAAGCGCATCTCTGGCCTGAACCATATAAGAAGGGGAATTCTTGTACCACACGGTCAGCGTCTACCTTTAGCAGAGTGAGATGAAGGCTGAGTATACTTTTTGAAATTTGGATCACAGTGTGAATTCAGTGCAAAGGGGGAGAGGTGTTTTCATTAAGGTTTACGCCAAGAAGGAAACTTTTCAGAATGAGATGTGAGTGGGAGGTGTAAAACAGCATGAATGGTGAGGCCGAGCCACACTGAGACCAGAGCAAAGTGGCATCACAAAACGCAGCTTGATGCTACATCAGAGTAGGTAGACTTGATCAAAGAATTTCAGGTGAAATGGGTAGGGACCATAATGTGAGAGAATGTACTCTGTAATTTGAGAGGAAGAACCTGGAATCAGGAAGGGGAGACGAGCAGGGAAGAGGATGGAGCAGCAATGGCAGGGTTTTCTGCGTGGTAAATCAGGAAGCACAGCTGAAATTCATGCCTAACATTAGCTTATGGTCCCTGAAATAAACATTATAAATCTGGCCCTCCACTAATGCTCATCAATAGTATCCTTGAGAGCTTTTGTCAACCATGGGTGGTTCACCTGCTTATCGAGTTCTTCTTTTGAACAGAAACAATAATTACTGAGCGGTTTGGGATATCTGTTTGAATGTCTGCTCTGGGTCTATTTTCACATTCCGCTTCAGACCAGATGTGAGGCAGAAATCCTCAATTTAGATGCCTGGTTCTTTTCAACCATTCATGAGGAACTTCTGCATGTGGCTGAACACATGATCAGCGGAGGCTGACTCCATTCTCCCAGTTTCTCCACCTCTGTTATTTCTGTTTGATGACGCCACATTCCTGTGAGCTGAGTCTAACGTGACCTCATTTTCCTTCAAACCAGAAATCCTCTAACTCTGGTGGCCAGGGCCTTCAGCTGTCACTGTCCCATCCACCACGCTGTTGCCCTCAATCCGCCCCCTCTGTCCCAGAACAATGATCGATTCCTCCTTGTCCACACTTCTTCCTGCACTTGAATCTACATTCACATAATCATCTTACGCCATTTCCACCATCTCCAGCAGGACATCACTATCAAACACATCTTCACCTCCCGCCCACTGTCAGTATTTCGCAGGAACCGTTCCCTCTCTGTCCCCTCCATCACCCAGAACACTTCCCCACTCCCCCATGACACCTTCCCATGCAATTGCAGAAGCTGCAACACTTGCTTATTCACCTCTTCCCTCCTCACTGTCTAAGGAACCAAATATACCTTCCAGGTGAAACAGCATTTCACTTGTAAACTTTCAATCTGGTCTCCTATCATTGCTGCTCACAATGCAGTCTTCTATATTGGCGAGACCAAACAGAGATAGATTTGAGGACACTCCCACTCTGTCAGTAGAAATAACCCTGACCTTCTCTTTGCTTGCCATTTCAATAACCTACCTTGCTCTCATACTCACATTTCGGCCCTGGGCTGCTGCAATGTACCAAGGAAGCACAACCCAAGCTCGAGTAACAACTCACTTTACACTTTAGTACGTTACATCCTGTAGGAGTTAATGTACAATTTCACAACTTCACAGTCTGACCCCATTTTCACTGTTCTGCAGTTTCCGTGCTTTCTCCCTCCTGGCCTCCCTATGACCTTGTGTGGTTGTAACTTCTTTATCGTTCAATTAGTAGAGAGAACTCCTTTTCCCTATTCATATTTTAATTATTAGGCTACTTCACATGATCTTCTCGTTCTTCACTACTACAACCATGTTTGTCTTTTGCCACACCCTCTTTTACCCATCAACCCACCCCCACATCTGCCAAGGGATTATAAAGCTCATTTTCCAATCCTTTTCAGTTCTGAAGAAGGGTCGTACTGGACTTGAAATGCTAACTCTGTTTCTCTGTCTCTGCAGATGATACCAGACCTGTTGAGTTTCTCTAGAAATGAATAGACTCAGAAAAAAAATTTCAATTAAACAAATAACTATGGATACTGGAAATGAAAATGCAAAAAATGCTGGAGAAAATGGAAGCTTTGTAGAAGGTTCACTGGCCCTGAAAGATTAACTCTGCTTTCACTGCACGAGATGCTGCCAGACCTGCTGAGTTTCATTAGCAATTTCTGTTTTTGAACAAGTTCCACAGACGTGTGTTAAAGCTGCTCAAACGCCCTGTCGAACACCAAACGCCATGCACTGGGAAGTGACCAATAATGCAAGGTGCACAAATTTCTTGATCTGAAACTACATAAGGCTAGCATCTCTAACACTGCAGAGCTCCTAATCTTGGTCAGTGAGAGATACAGAGGGGAAGACATTCACATCAAACACAGAAGATGGCATTGGGGGAATGGAAAAAAAATCAGATGTGTATGTGAAGGGGTTTGAGTAAAGTAACAAACTGGAGGCGTGACACCAGCGAGAGCAGAATGAGAATAGGAAAATGGAAGTGTTACTACATCAGAAACCAGTTTAAGACATTCAGTACAGGGCTGATGGATGAGTGGGTCTTGTTGTGAACTGGTGGATAGTCAGTAGAATTGAATTGAACATATTGGAGCTCAAAGTGGGCATTCATGTAGAATCACAGCAGCAGCAGAATTGTATTCAACTACAATCTGCAACATTTTCCCCAGGATAATCCCTCAGCCTCCCATTAACATCAAGCTGATCTATGGTTCAGTGACGAGTGTGGGTGAACATGATAGGGTCAGAACCATGTGTACCTAAACCTGATGACAACCCATTAAAGCTATCGCACTTGACTGGTTACATCCGAAACAGCAGGACTAACATCTGATACAGAGTTTGAAATGATCCCAACACTAACAGATCAGATTGAAGTACTGCAGTGCTGCCACGTCCAGACATAAATGTCGATGGACTATTAAACAACTCACTGAGTAGAGGACTCCATAAATATCGCCAACCTAAATAACGGTACAGCCCTGTTACATCAGTGTAAAAGACATGGTTGTATTATCTGCACTGTCCTCAGCCAGAAGTGTTGAATTGATGATTCCTGCCAACCCCCCCCCCCCACCCCCATTCCCCCCCCACCCCCCTCCCCGGCATGCTGCCCGCAGAATCACAGATGCCAGTCTTTAATTGATCTGATTTGCTGTATGTGACATGAAGAAACAGCTGAACACAGTAAATACGACAAAGGCAATATGCAATGACCCCATTCTTGCAATGGGACTGAACAGTTGTGCTGCACAACAAGCCGTGTCCCTGGGGAAGCTGTTTCATTCCAGCTCCAACTCTGACATCTCCCTGGCAATGTGGAAATTTACTCAGCTATGTCCAATTCCATAACAACGGAATAACTGCAGTCTGACCATTTACCACACCCTGAGTCCAGTCGCGATAGTCACATTGTTGGGAGTTCTTTTTGACAGAGCTGTCAAGCAGCACAGAAATAACCTGCTCAGTGTGGTTTCAGATAGATCCCCATGTAGAGAATGTGCTGTTGTGGAAATATCACTGGATTACTAATCCAGACAAGGCTAATGATCTGGCAGCTGGTGGACGTTATAATTAATAAAATATCGAGATGTAAAACCTGGTGTCATTAACATTGACCTTGAACCCAATGTCAATTGTAAACACCAATTTCCTTCCCCAATGTACTTTCAGGAAGTGAATCTCCCGTGCTTTCCTGGCCTGGCCTAAAAGTGACTCCAGACACACAGACACGTGATAAACTCTTCAATGGTCTCGGAAACGGCCAAGCAAGACACTCTTTTTTATCAAACTGTTCTGGGTTCTTAAAGGATTTAAACCGTACAGATCACCGGGCACCAGCGTCAGTATTGGAATGGGAAATACTACCGTATTGACCCTGCAGAGACCTCCTTCCTAACATCTGAGATCAGGTGGCAGGATTTACAGAGCTTTCCCACAGACTGCACAGAATCTACGGGAAAAGAGTAGGTCATTCAACACACTGAGCATCCTCCATTCTAGTTCATGGTGAAAATCTCCTCAATTCAGTTTTCCCTACACAGTGTTCATATCCTTTAGCATGTGTAAACATCGGAACACATCAAATAGGAATGACTGTATTCGCTTTGGTCCATCAATTTTGATCCTCCATTCAATATACAGTCAGTTATCCAGTAAAGGTGTGTTTATTAAACGCAATTTCGCTGCAACACAATTAGTGAATTGTGCCCCTTTCTTTATAAAGCGAGCTCCCGTTCACTATTGTGGGATTCCGTCTCTGGCACCATCTGAACAACAAATCCCAGCCTCATGATCCCTCTGTCTGCCAAATGCACCCTCAGTGTACTCAGCTAAAGCAGGAATGTAATCGGCTCTGCAAGCCTTGAAACTGAGCCTGAATGTGGGATTTGTAGTCTACATTTAGAAGGAAATTAATTTCAAACCGGGAGGGGAATATCTTGGAGAGAACTGGAATTCCGCATCGGCATCACGTGGTCAGTCAGCTCGCGCGAATTCTGGTGAAGATCTTGGTGAAAGGTACAGTGCTGTAGTCAGTAACTGTAGTGTTCAAGTGTGACATTTGCTGTACTAACTCATTACAATATATGGGTTAAAGATGTATGCAGCCCATGGTATTGTTTGCAGGCATAGGGAGAATGTGCAAACTCCACACAAACAGTGACCCGAGACTGAAATTCAACCCAGATCTCTGGTGCTGAGAGGCAGCAGTGCTAACCACTGAGCTACCCACTGTGGGCAACGCAAATTGCCTGCACAATTCAACACTCGAAATGTGGCAAAACAGTAGGGAGATTCCATAAGTCCCCAAACTTGTCATTAAGCAACAGGAGGAGGACATTGAGATCGTGAGCGGCTTGGTCAGGAACAAGTGCAGGACATGCAAGCCATCGAAACTAGAGTGGAGGAACACCAGGAGGACATTCAGCCCATCGTGTGTGTAAACCAGGAACAGAATGAGTCCAATCAGTCACCCATGCCTCTTACACAGCAATTGGAGCAGATCTTTTACAGCCTCGTGCCTATTTTACTAGAATTGAAACGGACTGTTGAGGTTATGGAAAGGGAAGAACTTCGAATAACCATCTTCACTCGGGAATGGAAAGGTATGAGCATACGATTGGGACTGAAGACAAATTGTTCAAATCTATTATTAAGGAATTAACAACAGGAGATTTTGAAAGTCAAACTATATTCCATCAAAGTCAACATGATTTTATTAAGGATAAATCATGTTTGAATGATTTTCCTAACTTTATTGTGAAAAGGTGTGACAAATAAGCTGAATAACAGGGATCTGAAAGATGTATTATGTCTGGACTTCAAGAAGGCAATGCATAACATGCTTGACAAAAGATTAATATGCAAGACAAGAGCACACGGGGTTAGGACAATTTATTTGCTTGGAGACAAAATTGGCTAACCAATAAAAACCATGATGTGGAGGTGCTAGCTTTGGACGGGGTTGAGTAAGGTCAATAATTGCATGGCACCAGGTTATAGTCTGACGCGTTTATTTGAAAACAAGTTTTCGTCGTACCACTCCTTTGTTAGGTGTTAGAGAGAGAAGACCTTAGGCACAAAATTTATTAGGAAAAAATGAAGGGGTTGTACAACACATGCACATGAATTGAACACATCTAAGATGGCAGCTAAATCTTTCATCGATTAGAATGGAGATGCAGGTTTTGATTGATGAATATGCAAATCCAAGAGATCCTTTCAAGTCCTGCCTGGAGATACCTTCAGGTATTATCGATGTAAAGGAGGTGACCCCTCCGGTCAGACAATGTATTTTAGGCATGCGGTCTTGTTTGGGGTCTGTATGTGTCTTCACCTGGAGTCAGTTTCGCTTTATTTCCAAAGTACGAGTTCATAAAATATCGCATTGACTGACTCTCTACAACTGGCATATTTTTTGAGAAAATATAATGCATCTGGAAATATAAACCAGCAAATGAAAATTCAACTTACAGATTAGATGTGTGTGTGTATCTGTGTGTTTGTGCTCACGTGCGTGTGTGTGTGTTTGAAAACAAGGTGGAGTGTCTGTGGGAGCGAGAGAGAGAGTGTGTGTTTGTGAGAAAGTGAGGGAGAGTATGTATGTCGTTGTGAGGGAGAAAGAGAGGGTGTGCGTGCGTGTGAGAGAGGGGAGTGTGTGTGTGTGTGTGTGCATGTGAGAGATGGGGGCTGTTTGGTTGCGGGGAGGAGAGGATGAATTTGCATGGATGTATTTAAAGGGGAGAGGGAAAGAATGTGTGTCTCCTCGTTAAAACACAGGCAGATTTGGCAGATCCCTTTCCCTACACACACTCTGTGGTTTCAGAGCTTCCGCTCTCTGCAGCCTGTACTCCATTTGCTCTTCATTCTGCATACCCTGATGTTGTAACAACAGTCACCATGACTCATCCAGAGTTGGGTCACCAAGAATCCCAACGTAATAGGATAACCTCCTGTGCATTGTTGGAACTTTCCAGTCTATTGTTTTCAGATTCTGATCCATTGTTGGAACATTGCAGCCTATTGTTCACAGATTCTGATCCACTGTTGGATCATTTCTCAGTTTCTGATCTCTCCCTCTCTCTGGAGCAGCCGATACCTGTAAGTGCTATCGGTAGTGCTCCCGCCCATACCATGGGATAACATATTTAATGGAGCCCTTTTGTCATTAAAAGATGGAAACCCTCCACTGGGATAATTAGAATCCACGGAGACTGACATTAGTCACAGTCACCAAATAAACAGGTTCAGTTGACCAGTTCCTTACATCATTTTACATAACACAATGAAAGGGCATATTTACTCGGTTTGGATGGAATAGATGAGGGTTTCTGAGGGATAGACCATAAATCTTTCAATCTTTTAAATCTGTTTTCGCTGTATGTGGGTGTATTGTCGGAACAATGCACTGTTGTATATGTTTCACCCTGTTCATAAAAGGAGACAGGAATAAAATAACAAACTACCTGCATAAAATGTATTTTCTTGATACCTTTGTGTAATGCTGCTCCAATTTGAACTTCCCTGTTATCAAGTCCTTTCTAAACCTTGCGACATCATTCAGAGCTTTGAAACTGCTGCTCTGGAACAGGGAGAAACAGGAGGTAGTCACTCAACTGCTCGAGACTGGGACACAGGGACAGGAGACAGTCTTTCAACTGTTCGAGACGGGGACACAGGAACAGGAGGTAGTCACTCAACTGTTTGAGACTGGGATACAGAGAAATCTGGAGGCTAGTGAGGAACCAGATTTCTGTTCCCTCGGAACTGGAGGAGGTGACACACTACCCACCAGTCTGGGACACTGGGGGAAAAAAAGGGAAATTGGCTTGTTACTAACAGAAATATCTGAATAAGTTGCATAAGCTAGCCATTCAATCCTGCTCCAACATTCTTCAAAACCATGGCTGCTCTGATTTTCGTTCCCTCATCCCATTTTACAGAGATTCCCCTCTCTGCAACCTCTGCTCCATTTGTTGGTCATGTTGCAGATCTAGATGCTGTAACTACAGTCAACATGTTTCATCCAGAGTTGGGTCACCAAAGCCTCTGGTCTTCCTGAATTTCCACAGCAGCTTAAAACACAGCCTCCAGGAAAC
Organism: Chiloscyllium punctatum; assembly: GCF_047496795.1. Taxonomy (NCBI): domain Eukaryota; kingdom Metazoa; phylum Chordata; class Chondrichthyes; order Orectolobiformes; family Hemiscylliidae; genus Chiloscyllium; species Chiloscyllium punctatum. The sequence goes on along the minus strand of NC_092755.1, from coordinate 37,004,583 downwards.
CATCCCCAGTACTTCCACGAGTGTACAAAAACTAGAGTTAAGTCAAATGTCATTCAAATGCAAATGAGAAGCCTGGTCTGAATCACTAACAGTTGTAGGGATTCCTCATGTTACTGACCACCTGAGCAGCAGAGAGTGATTAACACAGGCGTTCAATGGATAGGCACAGAGCAAATTATAAAGATGTGCCTCAAAACTGCTAAAACCTCACCGTCCAACATGGAGCACACGGCAGGACACTGGGACACACACAGAAACAACACATGCACACAGGACACATTAGCGTCTTTAGGATATAACTAGATAAGTTATGCTTAAATCTGGGATCAAGGCTTGTTGTGAGAAGGCAGGAGAATTGACTTGAAAAGCATATCAGCCATGATCAATAGCTTCAGTAGACTGAATAGGCCAAATGGCCCTCCGGACTGCTCTGAATTCTGCACTCGCCCAGACAGCAAAGAGAGAGATTTCCTTTGCGAAACAGAAGTTATTCGAGCATGGTGATAACCAGGTGGTTATTAGGCGTACTTGGCCAGAAAGAAGATTGCTTCTATTGTCACCCACGATCCCAAAAAAATTAATGCAGAGTTCAGGAAGTTCTACTCTGGGTTGTTCCAGTTAGCGGGCTGGGAGGACTGATTGGCGATGATGGAGTCCTTTATTAAGACCTTGGACCTCCCAGGTGTAAGTTCACAGCAGGCGTCTCTTTACATTTCCCCTCTGACAATCCGAGAGATGCAGGAGACAGTGAGGCAGCTCCAGAGTGGTAAAGCCCGCGACACAGATGTATTTTTGGAGTGAGATTTAGAAGGAGTTCATAGACATGCTGGCTGGGCCAATGTTGGTTATGTACAATTATTCGTACAGTCAGGACTGCCTCCCATCCTCTCTGAGAGAAGGAAAATATTTATCTTATTCTCAAGAGAGGGAAAGTCCCAGAGGATTGCACTTTGTATATCATTATTAAATGTGGACTTTAACATTTTGTCGAAAATGCTGACTTTGAAGATCCATTGTGAAAGAGCTGAAAATGTATTGCTGGAAAAATGCAGCAGGTCAGGCAGCATCCAAGGAGCAGGAGAAGGGTTCATGCCTGAAACGTCGATTCTCCTGCTCCTTGGATGCTGCCTGACCTGCTGCGCTTTTCCAGCAACACATTTTCAGCTCTGATCTCCAGCATCTGCAGTCCTCACTTTCTCCATTGTGAAAGAGGACCACCCTTTAAGCAGATGGTGTTCCTCTCTTTCGAACAAACCCAATGATATCTGTGTCCTGTTTAATATGAATGATTAATTTATTTCGATCTTTCTTAGGGTATAAAATCAATTTTATGAAATCGGAGGCCATCCCTGTTGGGGGTCTTATTAGAGTACCCGACCTTGGGGTGGAATCTGATTCCCTTCCAAATGGTCACAAGGAGGTTTAGGTATTGTTATTATCCAAGCCTTCGATCAATCACATAAAGCTAACTTCGTGCAGTTGCTGGAGAAGATAAGACAGAATCTTCCAATATCTTGTTTGGGTTAGCTCTGGTTACAATGAATGTCCTTCCTTGTTGATGATACCCCATGTGAATGCTCCCTTTGACGCTGCCCAGACAGGCGCTGTGGAGGCTTAACAGTTGGCTTTGATCTCTCATCTGGTGTCACAGATGGCCTCTTATTAAGCTGGGCAAATTGCAGCTTCCACAGTGAATGGAGGCGTGTTGATTTACCAGACGTTAAGAAATACCAACTAAGTTCCTTGCTATCTGATGTGGCTGATTGGGCTTGTCAGGACCCATGGTCAATTTGGCTCGACATCCAGGCCTTCCAGGCAAAACGTCCCCTCATTAATCTGTCGTTCATGGACAATGTGAGGACTGTTATGGAGAATTGCAGAAACCGATTGTCCTTAACACAGTGAAAGCATGGAGAATGATGGGACAAGTTGAGCACTTTACAAAACAAAAACTTTGGCTTTCACTCCCATTGTAGGATTTGTAAGATTCCAGCCGGGATTGATGGATTCTGGCTTTAGGCTCTGGGAGTCCAGATGAGTTTCCTGTTTGGGAGAATTTTTTGACGGGGAGGTCATGATGAATTTTGAGCAGCTGAGCCAGGAATATGAGGTCTCTGGGAGGGACCTCTTTTGTTACTTTCAGCTTCAGGACTTTATACAGAAAAAGTCTATATTAATGGTTCGTCTCTGTACATCAGGTGTGGAGACGAGAGTGCTTCAGAGTACGGGCACTCTCTCGGTCAGCGCCTTCTGTCATTTATTAGGAGGTATTGTCTCGAAGGACATTGACCCTGTTACACCAGAACAGGAAGAGTCTATTCAGCCCCTGGAGCCTGATATACAGTTACGGGAGGAGGCCAGTCAGCTCCTCGAGTCGATAACACTGGGCCCAGAGCAGGCCATGCAGCACCAGTGCCCTGTTATGCAGCAATAGGATCAGTCTATTCAGCCTCCTCAAGTCTGTAACATAGGAACTGGAAGAGGGACTGGAGATTGGTGCACTGAGATACTAGGAGGATATTCAGTCCAATTGAGCCTGTTGCATGGGAATTGGAGAAGGATGCAATCTATAAGATTTCTTATGGGAAAGGAGAAAGAAGTTTACCTCATGTGTCTCGTGTATGGGAACAGAAGAAGGCCAATCATTCCCTCAGTCCTAGATCAGTGATGCAGGAGAGACCGTTCAGTATCTGCAGTCTGTGATGGAGGAATATGAGAAGTTTTTTTTTCAGCCCCTTAAACTGTTACACAGCAACAGGAAGATTGCATAAGCCCTCACGACTTTTACGCATCAACAGGAAGAGGACAAGCAGACCATCGAGATGGTGATGTGGAACACCAGAAAGACATCATCCCATCGATGTTGTGCACAAGGAAGAGAATGAATCCATTCAGCGACTCCGACCTCTTACAGAGCAATCAGAGCAGGTCATTTCACGCCACGTGCCAATTATACAGGATTGGAGCGAACAAAGAGATTATAGAGATGTAAGAATTTAGAATTATCACCGTCACGATGGAAAATATAATAGTGAGAATACTGTTGAAATTTAAGGAATATTGTTAAAGTTGATCATTCTGGAATTAATGACAAGAAATTTGCAAAGTCAAACCACAAACCATCAGAATCAACATGATTTGGATCTTGGGGATCTTAGAAATGAAATATTTGGACTTCCAGAAGGCATTGAATAGCTCTGCACAAATGATTACTCTGCCAAATAAGATCGTTTATGATTAAAAGTAATTTATCAGCTTGGATACAGACTTGGTGAATCAACAAAATACAGTGAGATGGAAAAAATATGGGTCATTTTCTGTTTGGCAAAATTCAACTTTTAGGAAACCATGTGTCTTGGTCTCCAGGCCCCAAATATTTACAATCTATAGTCTTATGTACTTGAGAGGATAGAACATGTTACAACCAAATTAACAGATGACACTAACTCAGGTGAGAAATTGCAATGAAGACGGAAGAAGTTAGTAAATATATATGGATAGGTTGGGGCAACTTTTGACAGAAGAAACTGAACAACGAAAAGTATGAGTCTATCCATTTGGATCAGTGCAGCAGAAAGGCAAATTATTATCCAAATGGAGAGAGACTTCAGAATGATTCGGTACAGAGGAATCTGGCTGTCCGCGTCCATACTACAGAATACTCTGATGTAGGTACAGCAGATAATGAGAAAGGCAAGTGCAACTTTGGCATTTATTTCTAAAACAATGGATTATAAAGGGAGGGAGGTGTGAAATCGCAACTGAGTACTGTGTGCAGTCTTGGTGTCCTGACTGTAGGAGGGATGTATTTGCCATGGAGACAGTTCAGAAGTGGTTTACTCGATTTACTCCAGACATGAGGAGATTGTCCTCTGAAGAGAGATTGAGCAGTTCAGGCCAACAGTGCCTGGAGTATAGAAAAATGAGAGGAGATGTCGGAGGTCTGGACGATGTTAAAGGTGATTTACAATGAAGATGTGAAGTGGGTATTTCCTCATGTGGGATAATCTCGAACGATTCTAAAACCATAGTTTTAGGATGAGGTGGGGGAGAAATGAAACAGGGGTGAGGAGAAAGTACTTCTGTCACAGGGTTGGGAATCAGTGTACTTCACTGCCCCAGAGTGCAGTAGGTGCTGGGATATTGAGTAAGTGAAGGAATATGGAGAGCGGACAGGAACGTGGAACTGAGGCCGCAATGACATCAGCTAAGATTGTATTCAATGTTGGAAGAGGCCTGAGGGGCTGGATTGCTGAACTGATGCTCCTCATTTTTATTCAGTGCTTTGAATGTGTTACACATAAATGGGGGAGGACTGGTTATCAGACAGGAAGCAGGCACTCCGGATAAATCAGCCTTACTCAGTTTGATAGAACGTCAACAGTGGAGTCACACAGTGACCAGTGCTGGGTCCACAGCTCTTTACAATCTGTATCAATGATCAGGAGGAGTGGAACAAATGTACTGTAACTATGCATGCTGATTAAACTAAGATAAACAGGAAACTAAATTATCAAGGGAAGGTGGAGAGTCTGTAATTGGACACACCGGGAAGTGAGCAACAGTCAAACACACCCCCCTGTCCATGGAGTACCACATGAAACACACCAGGAAGTGAACAACTGCCCAGCACACACCTCCCTGTCTATGGGCTAGCACATGGAACATACCTGGAAGTGAACAACAGCCCAGCACACACACCCCTGTCTATGGAGCACCACATGGAACACACTGGGAAGTGAACAACAGTCTGACACACACCATTTCATTGTTTCTGAGCTTTACAATGCCAGCTCTCGATTCACTAGGGATCCAAATGGGACCCACAGCCGGTACGTACAGGAGACCACGAGCCATACGTTTTGCACATTGTTTCTGAGCTTCATAATGATTTCCCCGGGATTCCAGGGATATGAGCACCAACGGCCAGGTTAAGGTACAGAAGGACGGATATTGATGTGATAATTGGATGATTACTTGATCGACAAGTTCAGTAAACGTGGCTCTTCTCAGACAAATGGGATAAACTGGATGAGTCATACTTTCTTAGGTCCAATAACAAAAATAAGAATATAAAGTAAATGTGCTGACAAATCAGCTGAAATCCACGTCACAGAATCAGACACCATAATCCAGATGATAGATCTGTGCAGCATGTAGCAGTGTTCAGACCAGGCTAGTGTACTGCTCAATACAACCCAGCAATCTGTGCAGACCACGCCAGTCCATGAACTGCCTCTCCAGCACTGGGAGCTATGCAGTGAACAGCAGTAAATTGTTATGTAAACCAGGAGCATTTAACCTCCCAGCATGTAGAGCAGTGTACGCCACCCCAGGGCATTGAACTGTAAACCAGGAGCAGTTACCCTCCCAGAATGTAGAGCTGTATACACTGCCCCAGTGCATTGTTCAGTAACACTGTGTTAGATCACTGCTTAGCGTGGGGAAACCTGCAGCCCATGCTGGAAGTGACAGGATGTGCAGCTCCAATCCATTTGCAGCTCCATATCTCCATTGTATCAATGGATGTAGAATATCTCAAGAGGAAGGAGGAAAATGACTTAGGGTTAACTAGGCAATATCAGACAAGGCTCTAGAGGGTTACAAGGTAGTCAGGAAGGAAGTGAAGAATAATCTCAGGAGAGAGAGAAGCGGGCATGAAAAAGACTTGGTGAGAAGGATTAAAGTAAAACTTAAGATGCTCTAATTTTTTACAGTTACAGTACATGCATTTGTCTATGCTTGTACATATACTTGTATGTGCATGTGTCTGTGTGTGTCCGTGATTTTGTGTCTGTGTTTTTGTGTGTTTGAGTGTGCCTGTGTGTACATGTCTGTGTGTGTGTTTGAGTGCGTCTGAGTGTGCTTGTCTGTGTATATGTTACAATATATGTAAATGATATAGAAGATGGTATCAGCAATAACATTAGCAAATTTGCTGATGACACAAAGCTAGGTGGTAGGGTGAAATGTGATGAGGATGTTAGGGGATTACAGGGTGACCTGGACAAGTTAGGTGAGTGGGCAGATGCATGGCAGATGCAGTTTAATGTGGATAAATGTCTGGTTATCCACTTTGGTGGCAAGAACAGGAAGGCAGATTACTACCTCAATGGTATCAAATTAGGTAAAGGGGCTGTTCAGAGAGATCTGGGTGTTCTTGTCCACCAGTCAATGAAGGCAAGCATGCAGGTACAGCAGGTTGTGAAGAAGGCTAATAGCATGCTGGCCTTCATAACAAGAGGGATTGAGTATAGAAGCAAAGAGGTGCTTCTGCAGCTGTACAGGGCCCTGGTGAGACCACACCTGGAGTACTGTGTACAGTTCTGGTCTCCAAATTTGAGGAAAGACATTCTGGCTATTGAGGGAGTGCAGCGTAGGTTCACGAGGTCAATTCCTGGAATGGCAGGATTGCCTTACACGGAAAGACTGAAGCGACTGAGCTTGTATACCCTTGAGTTTAGAAGACTGAGAGGGGATCTGATTGAAACGTATAGGATTATGAAAGGACTGGACACTCTGGCAGGAGGGAACATATTTCCGTTGATGGGGGAGTGCCGAACCAGAGGACACAACTTAAAAATACGGGGTAGACCATTTAGGACAGAGATGAGGAGAAACTACTTCACCCAGAGAGTGGTGGCTGTGTGGAATGCTCTGCCCCAGAGGGCAGTGGAGGCCCAGTCTCTGGATTCTTTTAAGAAAGAATTGGATAGAGCTCTTAAAGATCGTGGAGTCAAGGGGTATGGAGATAAGGCTGGAACAGGATACTGATTAGGAATGATCAGCCATGATCATATTGAATGGCGGTGCAGGCTCGAAGGGCAGAATGGCCTACTCCTGCATCTATTGTCTATTGTCTATTGTCTATTGTATGTATCTGTGTGTGCCTGTGTGTGTTTGTGCTCCTCAGTAATTTTAGAAATGGAAATATCAATGTACATTTTTATAATTTGTATTCTGTTTGACATTCACCTTTCCATCACAGTTTGAGGAAACTTATTTTCATCATGAATTTGTAATTTTAACAAATGAACGAAATCAACCTGACCTCTTCCGAGGATGACCCTGACCCAATGTGAGATCTATATCATTGGCCATTTCATCAACCTGGTTACACCAATAATTTGCTGTGACAATGGGGGAGTAACAGCAGAAAAGAAAACAGTTACTCAACAACGCAAGGAACTCTGGAGCAGTGAGCCTGATATCAATGGTGGTTGTTTGAGGGGAATCTGAGGAATAGCCAATTGCATGCATTTTCAAAGGCAAGGCTTGATTGGGGATAGTTACCATGGCTTTTTGCATGAGAAATCGTGTCACACTAATTTGACTGAGTTTGTTAAAGAGGTGACAAAGCAGATTGATGAAGGCAGTGTTGTAGATGTTCTCCGTACAGACTAGACCAAGTTGTTCGACAATGTTCTGCATATTAGGCAAGTTCGTAAGGTTAGGACACATGGGAACCAGCGCACCCAAGCCAATTGAATACAAATTAGATTGAAGGGAGGAGACAGAGGTTGGTAGAGGCTTGCATTTCAGACTGGAGGCCTATTTTAAGTTACGAGGGGAAATATCTTTGAGGGAACTTAGACGCAATGTTTTCATACAGAGGGAGGTGTCCACATGGAATTAATTGACAGAGGAAGTGGTGGAGTCTGGCATCTTGATAGGTATCTGAATAAGGAGGTTTAGATGAGTATGAGCTAAATGCTGTCAAATCAGATTCGATCAGAATGGGATATCTGGTCAGCACTTACACAATTGCATGCTATATGACTCGATAAGAGGGATGAGCAGAAATTCTAAAAAGGCAATTCTCTTCCCCACAAGTTTGTGATGTCCCTTTGTTTATATTCATTCAACACTGAGTTAGTTAAATATTGGACAGAGAAGTGATTCTTGGATAACGGCACATAGACAGGAAAGTGGAGCTGAGACCACAACCTGATCAGCCACAATCTTAGTCCCTGGTAGAGAAGGCTCAAAGTGCCTAATGACCCACTCCTGCTCCTCAGTCCCATGTTTCTGCGTTCCATTCAGCCCCTTAAACCTGCTAGACCGGAGCAATTAGAGGCTAGCTACTTCTTTCACAGAAATAGAGGAGACCATTCAACCCCTCAAAACTGTCAAACCCAGTTTGGGATGGTTTGGAAAGGGTAATTGGAAAACCCAGGCTGCGGTATGAAAGAGGCTCCTCATCACTCATAACTGAGCTTACCCTTTCTGCAATTTGTGCTTCGTTTGTTAGTCAAGTTGTAGACCCAGTTTCTTTGTGAGTAAAGCCCCCACTCCTCACCCAGAGATGGTCCAGACAATCTGGTAATATTCAATAACAGACCTTCCACGAAAAGAACATCCTCTACTTTCCAATAATAGAATGTGAGAAGGCCACAAACAGGGATATGTCATTCATCCACACGCCATGCCACCACAAATCTCCCCAACCCCCCCCCCCCCCCCCCCCATCCAACCACCCGCAAGCATGTCTTCACCAACAATAAGGTCTAATATCCTCTTTCATGTCCAATTCTTCATAGCCCTCAACTCTGGTCAAAAAGCACTCCCTGCCCCCACACTGTGACCTATTGATATGACAAAAAGATGTGAATACATGGGCTCAGGGAAGAGGGACCATTCTGTCATCAAGGCATCATTTCACTAAGGATGGTCTCAAGGAGCCTGAACAGGATTGTGTTTAATGGGAATGAGTTGTAAACTTCCTTGGTTAGAGTGATTTAAAGCATAACGCACAATGATTGTGGTTTGTGGACATAAATCCATGCAGTCCTTGACATATCTGCAAAAGATCCTCAAGGTAGCTTCCTCAGCAAAAACATCTTCAGCTGCTTTATAAATGTCTTGCCCCCATCATAAGAATATAAATGGGGGTGTTCACTGAAAGTAACACAATATTCAGGAAAAAATGTCCCCCTTCAGCTCCTGAACTAGTCTGTGTCCATGTGCAGCAAGACCAGGACAACGTTCAGGCTTGTGCTGTTGGAAGTATCGGTAACATTCATGTAACAGTGCTGCTGGACACTGCACATTTCCACAGTTAAAAGGAGAAGATTATTCAGCTCCTCACGCTGGCTTCACAGGAATATGAGGAAGTCATTCAGCTTAATTAAATTATTGGAGAAGTGTAGAGATAGCCCATTTAGTGCCTCCAACCAATTATACAGGAAGAGAAGGAGTCACGTGTTATTGACGACAGCAGAGCTCCTCAAAAATATTTGAAGGCGTTGGCCTGGCCTCTATTAATAATTAAGTGTTCTGATGCAGTAATATCCCAAAAAATATGTACTTGGCAAAAAGGAAAGATCAGACACAGATTCTCAGATGCAGTTCTAAAATCGAAGAGGGAAAACAAATCAAGTGAAAATTTAGACAGAGTTGCGGCCAGGAGACTTACACTGATACTTCCAACTCTGTGGAGAACCAATAGTTTCTGGTGTTACTGACAAACCAGAACACTTGCTGTAATGTGACTGCCAGAACTGCCCACAATATTCTCTCCATGGCCTAACCAATGACATGTTTAACTCATATTATGTCACCTCGATGAATGAACACTATGCCTACAGTCCAGTTTGATTTCTTAACTGGCTATTACACTGTAAAGTCACATTCAGGGATGTGTGGAGAAACACCCTCTGACCGCTCTCGTGTTCTGCTATTCATTGAATTCTCTCCTGTCTGGTTCCTTCTTCCAAAGTGCATCATCTCATATTTATCAGGGTTCCATTCCATCTGTCATTGATCTGACCATCTGACCGTTCTACCAGTATCTTCCTGTAACATAAGGCATTTCCCCTCACTGCCGACCACCTGGCCAATCTTTGTGTCAAACACGAAATTACATATTACGCTCAGCCCCCACCCCCCACCACCCCCTCCACATTCACATTTACATCATTTATGAATACCACAAATAATTTGATACACTGCATTGCTCGCTGTGGGACTGCTCGCTCAGTAACTTGGGACCACATAGCTGTTCTCCAGTCCTCTAGCACCTCCCTTGTGTGGTCAGATTCGACTGAAACATTTAGGTCAGGACATTTCCTCTCTTGTCTCCAACAGAATCCTGCGATACAACTCATCTGGACTTTACATCATCCAAAACCATCAATCCCAACTTGCATATTATATCAAACTGTTCGAGAGCTTCCCAGTCCATCTTCTTGAATTATTTACCTGCATCTGCCTTATCCCAACTAAAACAGATGTGAAGCTCTCATGTCACAGTCTATCAATGTTCCCCAGTTTCACATACTGATTACCCCCTTGGTTTCGAAATGGGTCCTAATTTTTCCCAGGTTATTATGTTCAGTATGATGTTTTTGTCGAACATCTTGGGTTCCCCCTAACTTTCCCTGCTGCACTTCTTCATGCCGTTGTATTAGTTAGTCTGCTGTGGGTGAATTTTCTAAGTTTCCCTCGCATCACCTCTTATTCTTTGAAACAGTACAGAACACAAATATAATCTCATCCACACTGCATGCAATCTGTGCCACTCCAGCATGTTATAGAAAAACAGGTGCTGGAAGCTTCTTGAGCTCTGTGGAAGGATCCATAGGCTCTGATCTACAAAGGATCTAAGACCTTTCTACGGCTGTGATCCGCAAGAGGCAAGCCTTTGGTAAGGCAAAAAGGAGGCTGAGGGATTTGAATATTCTATCCAGCAACATTACGTTTCAGCCATGGAGGGTCTGTGTTTAATTTTCACTCACTAGAAAACACAACGGACTTCCTGTACACATTAAAATAGATTGCTGGTTCAAATAATATGGACAAATGTGTTCCCTTCGTTTTCTCTGGGCTTTGCCTGGTTTACCTCATTTTGGGTTTTTGTTAGTATGTGGAGGTCCCATTTTTCCTTTTTCTCTCTCCTCCTTTCTTCCTCCCCTCCCATTATCCTTTGTTTTTTCGATCATTTGCTTTTCGTTTCTCTCTCTTAATATGGAATAGGAAAGGGGGTTGGGGAGGTGGGGTATTTACATTTTGTTTCACCAGGACTGCCTCGGGTGAAGGTATGGGAGGACGGGGTTGAATGCCCACTTTGAATTTTCTTGTTGTAAGACCCGTGTAATGTTTTTTAACTTTGTTTTGTCTGGGTTGGGAGCGGCTTCAGCTAGGAGGAGCCATGGGGGATTAGTGGTAGTATGAGCATCCCCTGTGGACAAGGGGGAAAGTCTCTGCTTATTTGTGTTCTATGTTGGTTCACGGTCAAAGTAGTTGTTAGAGGTTTTGATTTGGTTGTTTTTATCGTTATATTTTCACGTTTATATGAACTGTTTACAGCTTTCACTCGGTGCGCTATAAATGGGGTTCTTCTCCCAGTGGGTCATGGGCTGCTTCGGATGGTTATGGATAACTGCTCGTTTAAATGGTGCACCTGGAATGTTAAAGGTAGTCATTCATTGATTAAGAGAAAAAATATAGAAGAAAATGAAATGGCTGATGTCGCCTTGCTGCAGGAAACACATCTCACCGATAAGGAGCATTTAACATTACAGCAAGGAAGGTTCAGAGGGGTAATTTTTATCATTTAATTCAACAACTAGAGGAGTAGCTATAGTCATTCATAAGAACCTTCGACTTCAGTTGTTTGACCAAATTAAGAATGAATGTGGGTGGTCTCTGATCCTTAAAGCTTTAATACATCGAGAGGACTACTGGACCTTGAATAATATTGCCCCCAGCACACCCCCTCAAATTTCACTTAGATATGCTCACAAGGGCATACAATTAAGGGGAGACTTTCATTGACGTATAGACCCCGAGGTGGATAGGATGTCGAGGGGTCTCGCGGGTATTTCCCCGCCACCCAGGCAGCTGGTGGACCAGAATAGGTAGCTGGGTTGGTGGATGTGTAAGATGTCTTCACCCTGAAGATAGGGACTTCACCTTTTTTTCTAACCCACATAAATGCTAGACTAGGATTGACATGTTGTAGGCCCCATTGGTCTTTTTAAATTCAGTGCTGTCCTGTAGAATTGGGAACGTAGCCATTTCTGATCAAGTGGCAGTGAACATGGAGATCAAGGATGGTGGCGATGGGACAGGCTCACGGCACTGGCACGGGGATCCTTTCCTCCTGAAGGATAGCAAATTCATTGAGTATTTTTCGGGGAATTTGAATGTTTTTGGAACATTAACTTGTGTACAGCCAGTAATCCGACGGTGCTCTGGGAGACTGCCAAGGGGTTTGATTATTTCTTACTCGGTGACTCAGAAGCGGCAGAAGAGAGAGTAGCAGCATATGCTTGAGGCTCGGCTGAAGAGAGCTGACACACCATATTTTGTCAGGAGTCACCAGGAGTCAGAGGAGGTAGGGGAACATAGAACACTACAGCGCAGTACAGGCCCTTCGGCCCTCGATGTTGCGCTGACCTGTCATACCAATCTGAAGCCTATCTAACTTAACTATTCCATGTACGTCCATATGCTTGTCCAATGACGACTTAAATGTACTTAAAGTTGGCGAATCTACTACTGTTGCAGGCAAAGCATTCCAAAGCTCTCTCTTTAGGTCTTTCCTGGCTACCTTGTAACCCTCAAGCGCCCCAACTGAGCCTTCACATCCCATCCTAACATAAGTCGCCATCTTCCTCTTGACCAGAGTTTCCACTTCATTTGTAAACTACGGCTCCCGCACTCTACAGCTTCCTCCCTGCCTGACAGGTATGTACATATCTAGGACACACATTAGCTTTTCTTTGAATATGCTCCACATTTCTAATGTGCCCATCCCCTGCAGTTTCCTTCCTCATCATATGCTTCCTAAAACTTGCCTAATGGCATTGTAATTGCCTTTCCCTCAGCTGTAACTCTTGCCCAGTGTGTACACCTATCCCTTTCTATCACTGAAGTAAACATAACAGAATTGTGATCGCTATCACCAAAGTGCTCACCTACTTCCAAGTCCAACACCTGACCAGGCTCATTACCCAGTATCAAAACTAATGTGGCTTTGTGCCTTGTTGGCCTGTCTATATACTGTGTCAGGAAGCCCTCCTGCACACACTGGACAAAATCTGACCTCTCTCGTACTCATACTATAGTGTTCCCATTCAATATTTCAAAATTTGAAGTTCCCCATTACATCCACCCTATCTCTGTCACTCCTTTCGAGAATCATCTTTGCTATCCTTTCCTCTACATCTCTGGAACTATTCGGAGGCCTATAGAAAACTCCCAACAGGGTGACCTCTCCTTTCCTGTTTCTAACTTCAGCCCATACTATCTCAGTTGACGAGTCCCCAAACATCCTTTCTGCAACTGCAATACTGTCCTTGACCAACAATGTTACACCTCCCCCTCTTTTACCATCTTCCCTGTTCTTACTGAAACATCTAAATCCTGGAACCTGCAACAACTATTCCTGTTCCTGCTCTAACCATGTCTCCAAAATAGCCACAACATTGAAGTCCCAGGTACCAACCCATGCTGCAAGTTCATCCACCTTATTCCGGATGCTCCTGGCGTTGAAGTGGACACACTTCAAACCAACCTCTTGCTCGCCAGTGCCTTGTGCATCCCTGAAACTTGATTTTGGACCTCTCTACTCTCAACCGTTTCTATACTCTAACTACAAGTTTGGTTCCCATCCCCCTGCTGGATTAGTTTAAACCGACCCCAATAGCCTTAGCGAATTCCACCCCCCACCCCCACCCCCCCCAGGATATTGGTACCCCTCTGGTTCAGATGAAGCCCATCCTGCTTGTCGAAGTCTTACCAACCCAGAAAGAGCCCCAATTATCCAAGAATCCAAAACCCTCCCTCCTGCACCATCCCTGTAGCCACATGTTCACCTTCCCTCTCTCCCTATTCCTTGCCTCACTAGCACGTGGCACAGGCAAGAAACCAGAGCCAACAACTCTGTTCGTCCTAGCTCTAAGCTTCCATCCTAGGTTCCCGAATTTCTGCCTTAAATCCCCATCTCTCTTCCTACCTATGTCGTTGGTGCCTATGTGGACCATGACTTGGGGCCGCTCCCTCTCCCCCTTAAGGATCCCAAAAACACGATCAGAGACATCACGAACTCTGGCACCTGGGAGGCAACACACCAACCGTGAGTTTCTCTCGTCCCCACAGAACTTCCTATCTGTCCCCCTAACTATGGAGTCCCCAATGACTACTGCTCTGCTCCTCTTCCCCTTTCCCTTCTGAGCAGCAGGGACAGACGCTGTGCCAGAGCACTCTACCCCACTGCTTTCCCCTGGTAAGTCCACCCTATAGTATCCAAAACGGTATATTTATTGTTGAGGTGAATGGCCACAGGGGATCTCTGCACTGCCTGCTGGTTCCCTTTCCATCCCCTGACTGTAACACATTTGCCTTTTTCTTGTACCTTAGGAGTGGCTACCTCCCTGTAACTCCTCTCAATGACTCCATCTACCTCCCGAATGATCCGAAGTTCATCCACCTCCAGCTCCAGTTCCCTAATGCAGTTTTCAAGGAGCTGGAGTCAGATGCACTTACAGCAGATGTAGTCAGCAGTGACACTGGTGGTGACCCTTACTTCCCACATTCTGCAGGAGGAACCTCCTAACCTCCTAACCTCCATTCCCACTAGTCTAAATTCCCAAAGAGACTGTTGAAAAAAAAGAAATAAAAAAACTCGTTAACATTCCAAGCTGTGGCACAGGTAAGTTTTTTTGGTTAGAGGAGGAGGATGGGTGCTTTAACAGATTATAAGGCAAGGTGAGCTTTTCTGGGTGTTTGGTTTAATTCACAAACGGGTTCATTGCTGTGTCGTAACAGCACACTTAGAACGTTGTGTTCAGTTCTGGTCGCCTTGTTATAGGAAAGATGTAGAAGCTGTAGTGAGGGTGCAGAGGAATCCCTAGGGATCAACAGAAATATTGGCACACACCACTCGATTAAGTGAAATATTGAGGAAGTCACCACGCGAAAAATAAATACTGACAGATTCTGCATTTCTGTATAACGTCGGTGTGTCAGTGTTTGTGGTGTGTCTGTATTGATGCCTGTATATCTGTGTGTGCACGTGCATCATTGTATTGGCATTTCGCTATGTGTGCTTTAGTATCTCTGTGACTGCACCAGTCTCTATGTGTGCCTGTATATGTATATGCATATCTTTGTGTATCTGCGTGTCTCTGTGCGTATCCGTGTGCACAGCGGATCTGCCAGCCTTTGTGGTTTTTAAAGTGTTGCAATGTCCGCCTCTGCTGGTCTTCACACTCTACTGCATTGATGGCAGTGGAGGGAGAAAACCAGAAGGGATTCAGTCTAGGAGGTGGGAAGAGGGAGGTAGATCATAGCACCATCCAAACTGACAGCAACATCTGCACATGCACACACACACACAGTTGGGTATAGGGATGATCATAATTGGACTGAGGACACTTAGAGTGGCGAATGCTCCAGTGTAATATATGTGCTCGCTCGGCAATGTGAAAGTGATTTGTCTTTGAAGATTATTCGTTACACAGAGTGTACACCTTGAAGAGTATTTCCACTGCAACTGCAGCCAAGCAATTTTGACTAAATTATCTGTAAGGTGATGCGATGAATTTATGACACGTTCGTTAAATTGAAATATTCTATAATTCACCCCTACAAGGTGTAAGTGAGAAAGGATTGAAAAGTCCTGAAACTGACCCAGTGGTGGTGGTAATATATCTAGGTATCAGACAAACTCTTCTGTGCATTCAGAGATATTTGCAAAATCAAACAGCTGTGCAGTGTGAGATATTCACAGTATTTAATGTCCTCTGAGATAAAAAAAGTGACACTTGTGAAATGGCATGGGGAGACCAGCAGAGGGTGGCATTGTATGACTATAACCTTAACAGGTACAGACGTAGAGGTAGAGGAGGGGAGTAAGTGTTTATCTCAATTTCAATGGATTTACCCCCAAAATCACAGAGCCATCATTTCACAGAGATGCACACAAACATACATGGACACATTAAACACACAACACACATACATACAGATATGGACACTTTCACACAAACACATGCACACGCCCCCGCACACACAGTGGTTTCTTTAAGATACAAATAAGTATGTTTTTCATGAATAAGGGAATCAATGGTCAGTTGGTGAGGGAAGGAGAATGTGGCTGAGAAATATTTTAACTGTGACCAAACGGCACAGCAGATCCAAGAGGCTGAATGGCCTAATTCTGTTCCAATTTCCTTTTTTGTGAAGGGATTCATTTTGGAAGTCGAAGTTGAATGCAGATTTCTTGGTCAAATGTAGGATTCATAGCAGTGTGGAGGAACAAACGAATCTTAGGGTCCATGTCTGCAGGTCTCTTATTTGCCACCTAAGTTGATAGGGTTGTTAAGAAGGCGTATGGTGTGTTGGTTTTCATTTCAGGGGGACTGAGTTGAAGAGCTGCAAGATTATGCTGCAGGTCTATAAAGCTCTGGTGAGACCATATTTGAAATGTTCTGGTCGCCTCATTATAGAAAGGATATGGAAGCTTTAGAGCGGGTGCAGAGGAGATTTACCTGAATGCTGCCTGGACTAGAGGGCTTGTCTTATGAAGAAAGGTTGAGGGAGCGATGGCTTTTCTCATTGGAGCAAAGACGGATGTGCTGTAACTTGATAGAGCTGAACAACATGGTGAGAGTTACAGACAGAGTAAATAGCCAGAGACTTCTTCCCAGGGTGGAAATGGTTGTCACAAGGTGAGCATAATTTTAAGATGATGGAGAAAGGTTTTGGAAGATGTCAAAGGCAGTGAGGCACCAGCCCCCTCCCCCTCCCCTCCCCCTCCCCATCCCCCTCCCCCTCCCCCCAAACCGGGTCGCTGGTACTGTGAGACAGCCATGCTCACCACTGAGACACCATGCCCCCCTCCTCTCCCCCCAAACCGGGTCCCTGGTACTTTGAGACAGCTGTGTTAACCACTGAGACACCATGTCCCAATTCCCCACCCCCTTCCTTCAACCCAGTCCCTGATACTGTGAGACAGCCATACGAAACACTGAGACACTATGCCCCCCTCCCCCCTCCCCAAACCAGGTCCCTGGTACTGTGAGAGAACCGGGCTAACCACTGAGACATCATGCCCCCCTCTCCCTCCCCCAAAACCGGGTCCCTGGTACTGAGAGACAGCCGTGCTAACCACTGAGACACCATGCACCCTCCCCCTCCACCATCCCCCAATCCGTGTGCCTGGTACTGTGAAACAGCCATGCTAACCACTGCAACACCATTCCCCCGTCCCCACCCCCTCCCCCAAAACGGAGTCACTGTGTTCGGTAATACTGCGGAAAATGTGAATAAATGTGATGAGCTCAGAGATATGATGTTGTGGCCATAACAGAGACATGGGTTTCTCAGGGGAAGGAATGGTTGCTGGATGTTCCAGCGTTTAGAACATTTAAAAAGAATAGGGAGGACGTAAAAAGAGGAGGGGGTGTAGCACTGCTAATCAGAGAGTATATCATAGCTACAGAAGTTACCATTATCGAGGAAGGTCTGCCTACTGAAATCAATATGGGTGGAAATTAGGAACGGCAAGGCCGCAATCACCTCATTAGGGATTAAATACAGGCCCCCCAATAGAAGCAGGGAGATTGAAGAAAGCATAGGTCGGCAGATTTTGGAAAAGTGTGAATGGAATAGGGTAGTTGTAATGGGTAAAAACAATGACTGCAGATGCTGGAAACCAGATTCTGGATTAGTGGTGCTGGAAGAACACAGCAGCTCAAGCAGCATCCAAGTAGCTTCAAAATCGATGTTTCTGAAGGGCTTTTGCCCGAAACGTCGATTTCGAAGCTAGTTGTAATGGCTGACTAACTTTCCCAATATTGAACGGAACCTCCTTCCAACAGATGGTTTGGAAGGAGCTGTTTTTGTAAGGTGTGTTCAGGAGGGTTTCCTAACTCAGTACGTTGACAGGCCGACGAAGGGAAAGGCCATTTTGGATTTTGTGCTCAGCAATAAGCCGGGGCAGGTGTCAGATCTTGCGGTGGGAGAGCATTTTGGTGTTAGTGACAACAACTGCCTCATATTCTACATAGCTATAGAGAAGGAGAGAAGCAGGCACAATGAGAGAATATTTAATTGGGAAAAGGAAACTATGATACTATCAGACTGCATTGAGAACCATGGACTGGGAGCAATTGTTCCATGGAAAGGGCACTATAGACATGTGGAGACTGTTTAAGGAACAGTTGTTGCGAGTGATGCATAGATGTGTTCCTCTGAGACAGGCAAGAAAGGGTAAGATAAAGGAACCTTGGATGATGAGAGCGGAGGAGCTTCTCGTCAAAAGAAAGAAGGCAGTTTACGTAAGATGGAGGAAGCATGGGTCTTGCTCAGCTCTAGAGGATTACAGGCAGGCGAGGAAGGAGCTCAAAAATGGCCTGAAGAGAGCCAGGAGGGGGCACGAAAAAGGCTTGGCATGAAGGAATAGGGAGAATCTAAAGGCATTTTGCACATATGCGAGGAATAAGAGAATGATCAAAGAAAAAGTAGGGCCGATCAGGGATAGCATAGGGATCTTGTGTATAGAGTCTAATGAGGTAGGGGAAGGCCTAAATGAGTTTTTTGCTTCTGTCTTTCCGAAAGAAAAGGACCTTGTAGTGAATGAAACCATTGAGGAACAGGTAAGCATGCTGCAACAGATAGATTGAGGAAGCTGATGTGTTGAAAACTTTGACGAACATTAATATTAACAAGTCACCAGGGCCAGACCAGATTTGTCCTCAGCTGCTCTGGGAAGTGAGAAATGTGATTGCCTCACCACTTGCGAGGATCATTGCATCCTCGCTCTCCACTGGATTCATACCGGAGGACTGGAGGGAGACAAATGTAATTCCTCTCTTCAAGAAAGGAAATAGGGAAATCCCCGGAAATTACAGACAGTCAGTCTCACGTCTGTCATCTGCAAGGTGTTAGAAAGGATTCTGAGGGGTAGGATTTATGACCATCTGGAAGAGCATGGCTTAATTAAATGCAGTCAACACGGCTTTGTGAGGGGCAGGTCATGCCTCACAAATCTAATTGAGTTCTTTGAGGATGTTACTCGACAAGTTGATGAGGGTCAAGCGGTGGATGTTGTGTATCTGGACTTCAGTTCGGCATTTGTTAAGGTTCCCCATGGTAGGCTCGTTCAGAAGGTCAGGAGGAATGGGATACAGGGAAATTTAGCTGTCTGAATACAGAATTGGCTGGTCGGCAGAAGACAGCGAGTAGTAGTGAAAGGAAAATATTCTGCCTGGAAGTCAGTGGTGAATGGTGTTCCACAGGGCTCTGTTCTTGGGCCTGGACTCTTTGTAATTTTTATTAGTGACTTGGATGAGGAGGTTGAAGTATGGGTTAGCAAGTTTGCTGATGACACAAAGGTTGGAGGTATCATTGACAGTATACAGGACTGTTGTAGGCTGCAGCCTGACATTGCTAGGATGCAGAGATGGGCTGAGAGGTGGTAGATGGAATTCAAACTGGATAAATGCGAGGTGATGCATTTTGGAAGATTGAACTTGAAAGTTGAGTACAGGATTAAAGGCAGGATTCTTTGCAGTGTGGAGTAACAGCGGGATCTTGGTATGCAGGTGCATAGATCCCTTAAAATTTCCACCCAGGTGGACAGGGTTGTTAAGAAAGTATATGGTGTTTTGGCTTTCATTAACAGGAGGATTGAGCTTAAGAGCCGTGAGATCTTGTTGCAGCTCTATAAAACTTTGGTTAGACTACACTTCGAATACTGTGTCCAGTTCTGGTCGCCCTACCATAGGAAAGATGTGGATGTTTTGGAGACGGTTCAGAGGAGGTTTACCAGGATGCTGCCTGGACTGGAGGGCTTATCTTACGAAGAGAGGTTGACTGAGCTCGGACTTCTTTCGTTGGAAAAAAGAAGGAAGAGAGGGGACCTAATTGAAGTGTACAAGATAATGAGAGGCAGAGATAGAGTTGATAGCCAGAAACCTTTTCCCAAGGCAGCAATTGTTAACATGAGGGGTCATAGTTTTAAGCTGTTTGGCGGAAAGTATAGAGCAGATGTCAGAGGCGGGTTCTTCACACAGAGAGTTGTGAGAACATGGAATGCGTTGCCAGCAGCAGTTGTGGAAGCGAGGTCATTGGGGATATTTAAGCGACTGCTGGACATGCATATGGTCACAGAAATTTGAGAGTTCGTACATTAGGTTTACCTTACATGAGGATCAATGGTTGGCACAACATCGTGGGCTGAAGGGCCTGTTCTGTGCTGTACTGTTCTATGTTCTGTGTTCTGTGTTCTAAACAGTAAACAGTGACAAAACACCACAGATCAGTCAGGATCTGGAGGTAGAAACAGAGGCAGCATATTGAGTCTGATATGATCCTCTTCTGAAAAACTCATATTGGAATCAAAAAGTTAATTGTGTTTCTCTCTGCTCAGAACCTGCAAATGTTTTCCTGCACTTTCAACTTAGTTACTCTTCTGGACTGTGGATATTCGTCTGATCTGAAAGGGAACAGCAAAGCTGCAATTTTTTGTTGACGCTCAAGAATTTGGTTATGGTTTTTGAATGAAAAATGAAAAACGATGTGCCTGACAGTTCCCCAAATACCGATAGTTTATTGCCACTGTCATAATGCATTGTGAAAATGTTGAACTCAGTGGTCATGACATCACATGATCAATCCTCTGAACGTAACTGATTGAAGTACTGATCCCAATTGTTACCAATGTCTTATCATGCTCCTGTTGTCACTGGCATCGTACTCATCCAGCAAGATCTTACCTTTCCGAAAGTTTCCATGTATCTATGAAAACATAAAATATCTTTGTATTTTTTAGCAAGACATATTCATCCAGGGTTTTGGAAGGCACTAGCAAGAGCAGAGTTTATTTGTCATCCTCAATGGCTCTGGAATAAGTGACACAGAGTTGCCCTGTTTTACCTCTTCAATCCGAACTGAAGCAGATTCAGACAGAGCTGCTTGTAGGGGCATTCCAAGATTTTTAACACATACTTGTGAAGGATCAGCAAATGCGTCCCTAGTCAGGATGACATGCAACTTGTTCCCATTCCCACTGCAGAATGTTCTCTAATTCCCATTAATCCTTGATTCCACCTTCAGTCAGGTCCTGCTTTTATTGAAAGGGAAGTCACTCTGATCTCACCTCAAATTAAACGGGAAGATCACTTGAAAGAATAAGGAGCAAAAGACAAGAACGTTGTTTGTTTGAACAATGTCTTCACAATACTCAAAAGAAAATTCATGCGTGATCTTCCTTAATGCATTATTTCAACATGACATCACTTTTCAAACAATATTCTGAACGGTGGGTGTTTGTTTTTTAATTTGCTTCCAATTCAGTGTAGAAATGAGAACGTGAATTATCTTCTATAGTGTGTTTATAATCCAGAATTTAATTCAATCTTTATCATCATTGCTCTAGCTCTTTCAAACAAAATTAATGAATGAGCCTGTGTCCATCCTGCAGATGAAAAAGTTCTTTCAGCTCTGACTATTGCAGCAAATGTTGTAAAGAATAAACTACAGGCCCACGTAAAATGAAAATGCTGCAGGGCAAGGTGCCAAACGCTAGTCCAAGATTAATTACGTCCAAGCATTATGAATAATACATGCAGAGGGGCGGAGTATAAAAGCAGAATTCAGCTCCATGTCCAAAATACTGTTTGTGGCTCCCTCACAAAAGACCACAACTGATTCACGGTGTAAATTCACCAAAATAGGAAAAGCAAGAGACTGGAATTCCCAATTCTGCAACAACATCGGTAGAACAGGAAGGAAATCAAGGTTTGTTTCTGAAATTCATAAACTGTGATGATAAGAATGTGGTATATGTGGGGGGGGGGGGGGGAATGTTAGAGGATGATAAACAATGTTGTAGATGACACAATGATTATCCAGGTGGGTCACAGTGAGCAGGAACGTGTTGGTTACAGGAGGGTACAAACAGATTTTCAGATGACTAGATCAATGATTGATAAAAGGTAACACTGAAATGTGTGAGATGCTGCACTTTGGAAGATGTAACAAGACAAGGGAGAATACAAACCATGAAGATAGGTTAGATTGGCTTTTGGAGCAGAGAAAGGTGATGGGTGAACCTGACAGAGGTGTATTATAGCTTGAGAGGTATGGGACGAGTGAACAGACAACAACTATTCCCCTTAGTCAAAGGGTCAAAAACAATGGGAAATACGTTTGAAGTCAAAGAGAATATACTAACAGAGGATTTGTGAAATCTGTTTCGAACCCAGAGCACGATATGTGTCAAAAATGCATTGCCTGGGAGGATGGTTCAGGAAGGTAACCTCACAAACATTATAAAACACTTGTATCAGCACTGGGTGTTGCAGACTCGACGGGCCTTGTCTTTATTACATGATTCCATGTAGTGGTAGCCATGAAATGTCTGATATATTCTGAAGCAGCAACCAGTTGGACTTGGTTAGTTCCAACGAACTGTGCTCAGTAAGTGGTGAGATTACAAACAAGCATCATCCCATGGAGTATCAGCACTTACTCAACCTAGGACAGCCCAGCCATCTCTGAAATCATCCAGGATAATTCACATGCTCAGTGTAAGAATCGTCCAACACAGCATCAACATTATTCCAGCTGTTTGACACCATTATTTTAAGTTCACCAAGAAACAGACTTCGCTTCATTATTATATAGACTTCACGTGTAAGGTTGTTATTTCTCTGAAGACTAATAAATTCCTTCCCGTATATTCGTATTGACAAACAGTCTGTAATCCTGCGAGATGTTCCTCACCAGTAACATTTACTCCCAGTTAAACCGGCACATGAGATGCACTGCTGGCACTCCCTCCCAATAGCCACTTGGATGGACTAACATCAACTGGACTGGAACATCTCAAGGGCAATTAAGGCTGGTCTAGCTTCATTAAAATCCCAAATGAACTAAAAAGACAATCCGATTTTATAATAATTATTAAACAACAAGGGCATTTTGTTGATCTGAAGAGTTTGTCGCTGTCTTTGAAATTGTGAGAACTGTGTTATTTTATTTTCAGTATCTAAAGACAACAGAAATGTAAAACCTAGCATCAGGAGTAAGGAATCAAAACAACTCCATGATGTGATAAGGTCGTGGATGATCTGATTGTGACCTCAATCACACATTCCTCATTTGCTCTTACAATGTTCATGCATCATTCTTAGTCAAGAATATGCCTGCCTCTGCCTTAGGAATATTCAATGCCTTATCCTCCATCGTTAACTGGGAAGAGAATTGTACAAAGACACAACACTCTGAGAGGATGACACCAAATCACCATCTTCTTAACAGAGACATTTTTCTGTTTTACTCTCCATCCACTCATGGTAATCTCTCACACAAGGTGAAATATTGTTTTAGAATTCAACTTGACAGACTACTTGGAATATTTTGAGGTTAAGCAAACCTCATGTTGTTCGCCTAAACCCCAGCAGATCCAGAGCCAGTCATTTCGAGATTTCCTCCTGAAATAAACGCTCCTCACAAGAGTCAGCTGAGTGAATCTTCTCTGGATTGCAGTTCATATCATTGTGGCTATCGCTCTCTCGATGTGGTTACACCACTACATGGTAAATCTTACAAAATCGTCCCAACTTTTAAATGTATTCTATTTCAGAAAGTTTCAACATTTGTCTTACCTCCCAAAAAATTTGATGTTCACGTAAAATTTTTATTTTGTAATCCAAGTGCCCGGTTCCTCTGTGCCTAAAGCCAATCTCTCCACTGAAATAATACACTCCGTTTCCATTCAACCCACCAATATATTTTAGCACAGACACATTTTTCCGACTATGTTCCATACACCAATATTTGCTTGTTCACTTGACCCACTTTAATCTCCTTATAGACTCATGTCCTCTTCATATCTTCCTTCTCGAACAGTTTCAAGTTTTTTTTTAGATTAGTTACAGTGTGAAGATAGGCCCTTCGGCCCAACAAGTCCACACCGACCCGCCGAAGCGCAACTCACCCAGACCCAGTCTCCTACATTTACCCCTTCATCTAACACTAAAGGCAATTTAGCTTGGTCAATTCATCTAAACTGCACATTTTTGGACTGTGGGAGGAAACCGGAGCACCCGGAGGAAACCCACGCTGAAGTTTGTATTCTTCCGTAATAAAGGCAGAATATTTGGCCAAAGAAATACACTGTTGCCATATTGCAAAGTAATTGACAATGAAATATTGTTACTTCATGTCTAAACTATAAATTTGAGACAATGCTAAAGTGTTTTGCAGTCGCATCACTCAGTTCCATTACTTAAAATAGAGTCAGATGGTGTGCAATGTGTGTGGCTAGAATTGAGGAACCGTAAAGGTGAAAACCCGTGGTTGGAGTTATGTACAGGTCGACAAATTGTAGTCAGAAGCTGGAGCACATGATAGACGAGGAGATAGAAACGATATGTAGGAAAGGCAAAGTTACAGTGACTGGGGGGATTTCAATATGCAGGTGGACTGGGAAAATCAGTGGTAGTGGTTTGCAAGGAAAGGAATTTGTGAAATGTCTACAAGATGGCTTTTTGGAGCAGCTTATGGTGCAGGCAACGAGGGAACGGGCAATACTGGACTTAGTGCTGTGCAGTGAGGCAGACATGATAAGGAAGCTTAAGGTGAAGGAACCTTCGGAGGCAGTGATCATACTATGATTGAACCTACTCTTCAATTTGAGAGGGAGAAAGTAGAATCGGAGTTAATATTACAGCTAACTAAATACACCTTCAAAGACACAAAGGAGGAGCTGGATAGAATTGACTGGGAGAGGAGCTGAGCAGGAAAGAGAGTGGAACAATAATGGCGGGAGTTTCTTGGAGCAATTTAGGAGTCACAGCAGAGATTTATTCCGAGCTAAAAGATGCATTGTACAGCGAGGATGAGGCAACCATGGATGACTGGGATAGTCATGGCTAGCGTAAAAGGAAAATAGAAAGCAGATAACATAGCAAATAGCAGTGCGAAACCAGAGGATTTGGAAGCTTCAAAGATGAACAGATTGCAACAAAATAAGAAATAAGGACGGAGAAGATTAAATATATGGTTAAGCTATCCAGTGATATAAAGGACAACTGTAAGGGTTCTTTAGACATATTAAGGGCAAAAGAGAAGCAGAAGTAGATATTGGGGCACTGGAAAATGACGCTGGAGAGATAGTCATGTGGAACAAATAATAGATGAGAAACTGAATAACTATTACGAGAGTGGGCAAAGAAGTGGCAGATGGAGTACAACTTGGGAAAGTGCGAGGTGATGCACATTAGTAGGAAGAATACTGGCATAGACTACTTTGTAAGTGGAGAGAAAAATCAGAAGTCTGAAGTGCAAAGAGAGTTGCGAGTTCCAGTTCAGGATTGTCTCTGGATAAACTTGTAGGTTGAGTCAGCAATTAGGAAGGTGTTGTTTCTGGTGCACAGTGTGTTTGAAATCTTATATTCAGCAAATGAACTGAGTTAACTCTTACAAACAATATGTGTATTTTGAACACAATTAATATTAGAACAATAAAACGTATTATAATGCAAGGATAAACGTTACAAATTATCTTATGCTTTAACTTAACTTTGGATGATCACAAACCACCCCACTAGAAGTTGACCGGGCTCGAATGGTGATGTCTTCTTGTTCTTCTGATGATATTGGAGGTGTCTTCTGTTTCCCTGGTTATTCTCCAGTTACTGCACTGTGTGGGGCTTTGTGGTGATTCTTAGTCTTCCAAGTCTTCACGCCCTTTTGGGAAGGTAAGGAGGATCTGTCAATGGAATGATCAGGTTCATTTACCCTGATCAATCCGACTCAATCATGGGTTGGCTCAAGGGTAACATTCCATTGTCCCATTCAGGTCCAACTTCAGGTGAGTATTACAGGATCTGTAGTTTCAGGTTTGTTTGTAATCCATCTGTGGGTATCTCCAGCCTGTCTGCATTCTGGAGCATGTGGATTAGCACAGAGACTTTGGTCAAAGCTGGGGTCCATTTCACAGCATGCTTTAATAATTGTTCATTTTTGTAACTCCATGGTAAACTCCCGGTCAGAAGGGCCTTCAGCCTGAGAGTGGTGTGTCTATGGTAAGGATGGCAGTTTCCTTAACTAAAGGACATTAGTGAACCAGGTGGGTTTTTCTTGGCAATCGATTCATAACCACCATCAGTCTCTTAATTCCAGATTTGAATTCAAGCTCTGCCACTTGCTGTGGCAGGATTTGGACCCAAGTCACCAGAACATTATCTGGGTTTATCACATAAGAATTCAGTTCTAACACCACGAGGCCACTGACTTGCCCAATCCTCCATAGTGTGACTATCATGTGCAGTATGATATGCACTAGGATTTGCCTTCATGTTATCCTTGACTTCCTTATCAAGATATGGATGATTTTATTTTCTCGTTATGCAACTTCTGTTCGGTCTTCAGTCTCTCCCTAATTATTTGCCAAATTTCTTCATTTGCCTGCCTTTGACTGTTCTTTTCTCCCCCAGTCCACCCAGGCCAAATCCTTCCTTAGCCTAGTATAATTATCATTGCCTAACACTAAAACTCTCATGTATGACTCAGTCTTCACTCCTTCAATATGAATGTGAAACTCCAGCATCTTGTGGTTACTCTTTCCAAGGCAAAGCTCATCCACTAATCCTTCCTTGTTACATAATATCAAATCTAAATTAGTCCATTCTCTGGTTGGTTCCATGCCATCCTGCTCTCATAAATAATCTCTCATACACTCCATGAAGTTTTATTTGAGGATATCACTGTCAAGTTGATTAATTGAGTTAATTTGCATGTTCAAACCACCCATAGTTAAAATTGTGCCCCTGCTACAAGCCCTCACTATATTCTACCTCAGAAGTACTTTGGGAGAGACAGTGGCTGAAAATTCCTCTTCCCAAGAGGTTTCTTCTCTTGCTTTTTATTTGCACTGAGACGGATTTCAAATATTTTTTGGCACAAAACAGTTTGAAAAGGTCTGAGTTCCCACTCGCATGAACAAATGTTTATTTTCTTTACACTAACCACATTTCACAATAAATATCGAGGATTTAAAAGGGCTAAAAGTGGTCATGAGATATCTTTAGCAAACAGGGTTGAGGAAAATCCCAAAGACTTATTTTCATATATAAGGAGCAACAGGGTAACTCGAGAATTGTTTGGCCCACACAAGGACAAAGAAAGAAAGTTATGCATGGAGTCAGAGAAAATAGGTCAGATTCTTAGGGAGTACTTTGCATCTGGATTCACCAAGGAGAGGGACCTGATGGATATTGAGGTTCGGGATAGATCTTTGTGTACTCTGGGTCAAGTCGACATAAAGAGGGAGGAAGTTTTGGATATTCTAAAAGGTAGAAATGTAGACAAGCTCCCAGGTCTGGATGAGATCCACCACAGGTTGCTGAGGGATGTGAGTGAGGAAATAACTGGGGCTTTAACAAATATCTTTGCAGGACCCATTGTACATGGGTGAGGTCCCGGAGGACTGGAGAATTGCTAATATTGTCTCCTTGTTTAAGAAGGATAGCGGGAATTATCCAGGTATTTATAGACCGGCGAGCCTCAGATCAGTGGTAGGGAAGCTTCTGGAGAAGATACTGAGGGACTTGAGCAAGGTATTTTATTAGGTTCTCCAGGGTAGGCTGATGGAGAACGTGATGCTGCATGGGGTCCAGGATATTTTATCTAGATGGATAGAGAACTGGCTGGCCAACAGGAGACAGAGAGTAGTAGTGGAAGGGGATTTCTCAAAATGGAGACCTATGACCAGTGGTATGCAACAGCGATCTGTGCTGGGACCACTGTTATTTGTGATATATGTCAATGATTTGGAGGAAGGTATCGGTTGTCTGATTAGCAATTTTGCAGATGACACCAAGATTGGAGGAGTAGCAGATAGTGAAGGGGAATGTCAGAGAATGCAGCAGAATATAGATAGATTGGAGAGATGGGCACAAAAATGGCAGATGGA
The DNA here is from genome assembly GCF_047496795.1 of Chiloscyllium punctatum. Classification (NCBI taxonomy): domain Eukaryota; kingdom Metazoa; phylum Chordata; class Chondrichthyes; order Orectolobiformes; family Hemiscylliidae; genus Chiloscyllium; species Chiloscyllium punctatum. The sequence continues at coordinate 36,976,649 of NC_092755.1, read as the reverse complement.
GTTCAGACTGTGCAAATGCGAGGCGATGCATTTTGGAAGATCCAGTTCAAGAGCAACAATACAGTAAACAGAAAAGTCTTGGGGAAAATTGACATACAGTGAGACCTGGGTCCATTGTTTCCTGAAGGTGGCAACGCAACTGGTCAAGGCAACATAAGGCATGTTTTCCTTCATTGGATCAGCTGTTGAGTCCAAACGTTGGCAGGTCATGTTACAGTTGCATAGGACTTTGGTTTCACCGCATTTGAAATACTGCAGATATTTCTGGTCACCAAGTTACCAAAAGGATGTGGATGCTTTGAATAGAGTGCAGAGTAGGTTCACCAGGATGTTGCCTGGTATGGAGGGTGCTGGTTATGAAGAAATATTGAGTAGATTAGGATTATTTTAATTATAAAGACAACGGTTGAGGGGGACCTGATTGAGGTCTACAAAATCAAGAGAGACATAGACAGGGTGGATAGCAAGAAGCGTTTTCCCCAGATTTTTGAACTCAATTATTAGGCGTCATGAGTTCAAAGTGAGAGGGGAAGGGTTTAGGGTAGATATATGTGGGAAGTTCTTTACACATATGGTGGTGGCAGCCTGGAGGGTGTTACCAGCAGAGGAGATCGGGGCAGGTACAATAGCGTTATCTAAGATGTATCTGACAGACACATGAATGGGCAGGGAGCAGAGGGATACATTTTCTTAGAAAATAGGTGGCACGTTTAGAAAATAGGAGGATCTGGATCAACACAGGCTAGGAGAGCCAAAGAGTCTGTTCCTGTGCTGGAATGTTCTTTGTTCTTTATCATTCATTCTAAAAATAGCAAGATTTCAACTATTGTATGCTACAATTTAATGATATAAATCATTTATTTGACAGTACATATCAAATTATTGGCATTTCTAAATTACAGTCAAAGAGTCAAAGAGATGTACAGCATGGAAACAGTTCCTTCGGTCCAACCCGTCCATGCCGACCAGATAACACAAACCAACCTAGTCCCACCTGCCAGCACTCAGCCCATATCCCTCTAAATCCTTTCTATTCATATATCTATCCAGACACCATCTTAATGATGCAATTGTACTAACGTCCACCACTTCCTCTGGCAGCTCATTCCATACACAAACCACCCTCTGTTTGAAAAGGTTGCACCTTGCATCTCTTTATATTTTTCCTTCTCAACCTAAACCTATGCCCTCTAGTTCTGGACTCCACCACACCAGGGAAAAGACCTTGTCTATCTCCCCAGTCATGGCCCTCATGATTTTATAAACGTCTTTAAGGTCACCCCTCAATCTCTAACGTTCCAGGGAAAATAGCCATAGCCCATTCAACCACCAGCTATAGCTCAAACCCTCCAACCTTGGCAACATCCTTGTAAATCTTCTTAGAACACTTTCAAGATTCACAACATCCTACCGATATGAAGGGGAACAGAATTGCACGCAATATTCCAAAAGTCGCCTAACCAATGTCCTGTACAGCTGCAACATCACCTCCCAACTCCTGTACTCAATGCTCTGACCAGTTAAGGAAAGCATATCAAATGCCTTCTTCACTAACCTACCTACCTGTTCCTCTACTTTCAAGGAATAATGAACCTGCACTCCAAGGGCTCTTTGTTCAGCAACGCTCCATTGGACCTCACCATTAAGAGTATTAGTCATGCTAAGATTTGCTTTCCCAAAATGCAGCATCTCACATTTATCTAAATTAAACTCCATCTGCCACTCCTCAGCCCATTGCCCCATATGATCAAGATCCTCTTGTAATCTGAGGTAATCTTCTTCGCTGTCCAGTACACCTCCAATTTTGGTGTCATCAGCAAATATACTAACTATACCTCTCATACTCACATGCAAATCATTTATATAAATGACAAAAAGTAGTGGACCCAGCACCAATCCTTGTGACACTTCACTGGTCACATGCCTCCAATCTGAAAAATAACACTCCACCACCAGCCTCTGTCTTCTACCTTTAGCTAGTTCTGTATCCAACTGGCTAGTTCTCCCTGTACTCCAATGAAATCTAACCTTGCTAAACAGTCTCCCATGGGGAACCTTATCGAATGCCTTACTGAAGTCCATATAGATCACGTCCACCGCTCTGCTCTCATCAATCCTCTTTGTTACTTGTGCAAAAAGCTCAATCAAGTTTGTGAGACATGATTTTCTACACACAAAGCCATGTTGACTATCCCTAATCAGTCCTTGACTTTCTAAATACATGTACATCCTGTCCCTCGGGATTCCCTGCAACAACATGCCCTCCACTGACGTCAGGCTCACTGGTCTATAGTTCCCTGGCTTGTCCTTAACACTTTTCTTAAACAGTGGCATCACGTTCGCAAACCTCCAGTCTTCTGGCACCTCACTTGTGGCTATAAGTGGTACAAATATCTCAGTAAGAGGCCCAGCAATCAGTTCCCTAGCTTCCCACAGAGTTCTAGTCTACACCTGATCGATCAGGTCCTGGGAATTTTTCCACGTTTATGTATTTCAAGACATCCAACACTTCCTCCTCTGCAATATGGGCATTTTTTAAGATGTCACCATCTATTACTCTGTATATCTACAAGTCCCATGTCCTTCTCCTGAGTAAACACTGACAAGATACTTGTTCAGTATCTCCACAATCTCCTGCAGCTCCACACAAAGGCCGCCTTGCTGATCTTTGAAGATCTTCTCTCCATATTTACCCTTTTGTCCTCAATGTATTTGTAAAGTCCTTTTGGATGCTCCCTAACTCTATTTGCCAAAACTACCTTGCGTCCCCTTTTTGATTTCCTGATTTCTCTCTCTAGTATACTCCTCCTGCCTTTATACTCTTCGACGGATTCAATTGACCTATCCTGCCCGTACCTTTCAAATGCTTCCTTCTTTTTCTTAACCAGACTCTCAATTTCTTTAGTCATTCAGCACTCTCTATACCTACCAGCCTTTCCTTTCACCCTAACAGGAATAAACTGTCTCTGGACTCTCGTTATCTCATTTCTGAAGGCTTTCCATTTTCCAGCCTTACCTTACTCTGCGAACATCTGTTGCCATCAGCTTTTGAAAGTCCTTGCCTAATACCATCAGAATTGGCATTTCTCCAATTTAGAACATTAACTTTTTCATCTAGTCTATCCTTTTCCATCATTATTTTAAAACTAATAGATTTTTTGGCAAATAGCTGGAGGTCACACATTTCAGTGAGAAATTAAATTGATTGATTATATTTAAGTGTGTAAGAATGATAAGTCGATTTGATTGTTCAGTCATTTACTCACTGTGAATATGCAATCAGAGGCCAACCACTTTACAAATGATAGAGCAACAATGTATGTATTTGAATACTGATATTCAATGTGTAATTGTGATCACCAAAATAGTCAACAACATGTTCTTTTTCGATACAAAACAAAATGCGATTCTTTACTTTTGTATCATAAAAGGTTGTTCGTGTTTATAATTTAATTCCATCAATATAGAATCAACTTAATTGATTTCAGACATGATGCAATTATTGTTCGGTTGAATAATTGTAGCTCATATCTTATTGTTTCCCAATTCACAAACATGGCAAACTCCTGATCATTGTTCAGGTCAGTAAACCCCATCACTTCACACCATGACCAACATTAAAAGTGGATTCCAAAAGGCCTGAATTCGGGTACAGTGCTACTGGACCTCACAGCTGCCTGTGGCACTGAGTGAGACACTGGCCTGCTCCCGAATCTGTCCAGAGAGTTTCCAACCTGAGTCAGGGCAATCATTCAAATATTCCCTCACAGAGAATCACTTGGAATCCACCTTCAGCAGCAGGAAACTAGCCAACAGGCTGTCACTGCTCTCAGTGTAGGTACAAATGCTGTCTAAATTAGATACCAGCAACTGACCAGGAACCAGGTCTTACAAATTTATCTTCAGTCAGAGCCTGGCCCATGGAGTAGATGTATGGACATGGAGTCTCAGAATCACACCACACAAGTTACTGATGGTGATGACATCTGGCATGTCCCCCAGACTACATACATTTGTCCCGTGGACCAGACACTGGGTGAAAATGTTCACAATTGACAGTCTATTGCAGCATTTTGTGTCTCACAGTGAACCCTCTGAAACTGTATCCAATAAATGCACCTTCATATTCAACAGTATCAAAATAAAATTGTACATGTTTGTGGTTGGTCAGATACTAATTCATAGGTCATCCAACAGAATGTATCTTAAGAAACCAGGAGTTAACAGCAAGCCAAGAATCATTTTAATACCTGAACCTGGTGGATTTTGTCTGGTCTAGGTATCCACGCATATTGTGCTGGCATTCAGGTGAATGTAACAATGCACATCAAAACTGGAAGTCTTGGTCTAACGTCCCACCCCAGCTCCCTGACCTCACACACCGCACTCCCTTGCACACCTCACTCCCTCGCACACTTCACCCCCTCAAACAATTACCAATTAATGAGAATCCACAAACTGAGTGAAACTTGGAACACAGAACAGTACAGCACAGTAAGAGCCCTTCAGCCCTCAATGTTTTGCTGGCCTTTTATCCTACTCTTAGATCACACTAACCTACATGACCTTCAATGTACTAACTCCCATGTGCCTATCCAAGAGTCTTCTTAACTATCCCTAATGTATCGGACTCTACTACCACCGCTGGCGGTGCATTCCGCCCACCCACCACTCTCTGAATAAAGAACCTACCTCTAACATCTCCTCTAAACCTTCCTCCAATCACCTTAAAGTTATGCCCTTTGATGATAGCCAATTCTACCCTGGGAAAAGGCTCTGGCTATCCACTCTGTCAATTCTCTCAACATCTTGAACACCTCTATTATGTCACCTGTCATCCTTCTTCGCTCCAGTGAGAAAAGCCCTAGCTCTCTCAAACTTTCTTCCTAAGACATGTCCTCCATCCAGGCAGCATCCTGGTAGATCTGGTCTGTACACTTTCTGAGGCTTCCACATGTTTCCTATAATGAGGCAACCAGAACTAAACCCAATATTCCAAGTGTAGTTGAACCACAGCTTTATAGAGCTAAGCATTAACCTCGCCGCTCGTAATCTCAATCCCACTGTTAATGAAAGCCAACACACCATACACCTTCTGAACAACCCTGCCAACTTGGGTGGCAACTTTGTGGGATCTATGGACATGGTGCCAAAGATCCCTCTGTCACTCCACGCTGCCAAGAATTTTGCCTTTAACTCTGTGTGGTGTATGCAAATGCAACCTTCCAAAATAAATCGCTTCCCAATTTTTAAGGTTCAAGTGTATCTGCCACTTATCAGCTCATCTCTGCATCCTGTCAATGTCCTCTTGTAACCTATACCAACCCTCCACACTATCCACAACTCCACCAACCTTCATGTCATTGGCAAACTTATTAACCCACCATTCCACTTACTCATCAAACTCATCTATAAAAATCACAAAGAGCACAGGTCCCAGAGCGGATCCCTGTGGAACACCATTGGTCACTGATGTCCGGGCTGAATACTTTCCATCTGCTACTACCCTCTGTCTTCTATGGGCCAGCCAAATCCATATTCAGTCATCCAAATTTCCCTTTGCCCCATGCCTCCTTGCCTTCTGAATGCGCCTACAATGGGGAACTTTATCAAACGCCTTGCTAACATTGTTGTTCACCACATCTACTGGTCTACCTTCATCAGTGTGTTTTTTCAAATCTTCAAAGAATTCAGTAAGGTTTCTGCTCCTCACAAAGCCATGCTGACTATCTCTGATCAAACTATTGCTTTCTAAGTACTTGTAAATCCTGCCTCTCAGAAACGTCTCCAATACTTTGCCCACTACTGATGTAAGACTGACTGTTCTGTCATTCCCAGGGTTATCCCTATTCCCTTTCCTGAACAAGGGAATAACATTTGCCATCCTCCAATCATCTGGCACTACTCAGTGGACAATGACGATGCAAAGGTTATCACCAAAGGCACACAATCCTCTCCCATCACTTCCTGAAATAACCTTGGGTATACCCCATCTGATCCAGGTTATTTATCTATCCTTATGTTTGTACTTCAACCAGTCTGTACTTCTTATCAACTTTTCTACACCTTGTCCAACCAACTGATTCACTGTTTCCATTTCAATGCTATATAGAGTGCCGCTTGCATGAGTAAGTATGCTTCCCAATGTCCTCTGGATCACAGAATGAAAAAAAAGGAATACACCAATGCCTTCCTGATGAAGGGCTTATGCCTGAAACATCAACTCTCCTGCTCCTCGGATGCTGCCTGACCTGCTGTGCTTTTCCAGCACCACACATTTCGACTCTGATCTCTATCAACTGCAGTCCTCACTTTCGCCATTACTCTGGGCTGCCCCTCTGCACACTGAGGGGGGGAATTAACCATCAGGGCTCATTGTATGTGGATCTGACTGCTCAGTTCTGGAAAGTTGCACTTGAAGAATTTTTTTTAAAAATATTACAGTTCAACAAATGTTCATTCAGTGCCAGAGTTATAATTTTGGTTCATGGTTTGAGCAGCCTGATAAGAAAAAGTGAATGACTGAAGAACTCCAAGGTACAGAGTATTCCAGGTGTTATGCTGGGGAATGCTGGGAATATTACCAGACAGACTGATGTGGTAAGGGACTGAATTGATCTGTGGAGGTGTGACATTTTAGCCATCACAGAGACGTGTTTGAGGGAGGTCAGGGCCAACAACTCAATATCCTCTTATACTGTAAAATATGGGCAGGACAGGAGAGGGTGTTGAATAGAAGGTGGTGTTGTATTATTAATTAAGGAGTCAGTTACTGCAGTAAGGAGGGACAATATCTTGGAAGTGTCTTCAAATGAGGATTTATGGGCTGAGGTTAGGATCAAAACGATAACAGAACACACTGCTGGGGATTTTTTTTACAGCCCCATAAAGATGAAAATACAGGAGAAGATATATAACCAATTCACTGAGGAGTGTAGGAAAGCAAGGTGGAGATGTTACAGAGATAGGAAAGCAAGGCCAAAGATTTAACAGAGATAGGAAAGCAAGGCTGGAGATGTTACAGTGATAAGAAAGCAAGCTGCAGATGTTTCGGAGATAGGAAAACGTGACTAGAGATGGCCGAGAGATAGCGTGGCCTGCGCATGCTAGAACAGGTTAGTTTGGTATTTTTAAATTCAGTCACAGGATGTAGGGAGAGGTGTATCAGCTGGAAGTTATAGAGATAGGGAGAGATGTAGGGGCTGGCAGAATTTACAGCGATAAATGGGTCTGGAGTTTGAGATAAAGATTGTGGAGATATGGAGGGTTACTGAGATACAGATGGATGCAGCGGCTGGAGGAGATGACAGGGAAAGATACAGACATACACGTAGGTAGTTTAAAATGGAATTGAGCGATGTATTAATAGAGAAAATATTATAGAAATCTTTGGAATAGTTAAGGCACTGGGAGGAACTGAAGGAATGAGACCTTGGATTGTCCAATCACGAGAGAAATAGAGTCAGTGTCATACAGCACAGGACAGGCCCTTCAGTTGACAGCGACACAAATAAAAAGCCCTGCAGACCCTGGAAACCCCTCCTTCCTAACGTCTGGGGGCAAGGGCTAGATTTGGGAGAGGTGTCCTATAGACTGCTCAAACAACAATGTGACTTAACACCACCTCATTGTGTCAGATCAAACACTGACACAGAAACCTCCTGCTGACTGCCCTCCCTCAGCCTCACGGTGTCAGATCAAACACTGACACAGAAACCTCCTGCTGACTCCCCTCCCTCAGCCTCACGGTGTCAGATCAAACACTGACACAGAAACCTCCTGCTGACCCCCCCCCCCCCCCTCACGGTGTCAGATCAAACACTGACACAGAAACCTCCTGCTGACCCCCCCCCTCCCTCAGCCTCATGGGGTCAGATCAAACACTGACACAGAAACCTCCTGCTGACCCCCCTCCCTCAGCTGATGGATCAGTGTCCCTCCACATTGAACAACACGCGGAGGACGCACTGAGAGGGTGACAGAGCTGGAGAATGTATACTGGGTGGGCCATTTCAAACCCCACCAAGAGGGGATCAGCAGCAGCACTGCAGATCGAGATGGTCGTGTCCAAAAGGACATAGCTGTGAGACTGAGTCTGCATCGGGGCAGGGGGGAACGACTGAGAGGGAGAAACACACTTGACCTCATCTTCACCAAACTACTGCTGCAGACACATTGATGATGACCATATTGGGAACGGTGACTACCTCACACAGTATTCTGGGAGACAAGGTCACACATACATGTACGCACATGTGAGAAATACTAACTATCACCATGCTAAATGGGACAGATTTCGAATAGATCGAGAACGCAGCACTGGCCTTTGTGAGGTGATTCAAGTCATAACCAACAGCAGCAGAATTGTACTCCAGAACAATTTCCACTGTCACTACCTGGCATATGCTCCACTTTACCCTGCCCATCAGGCCAGGGGTTAAACCCTTGTTCAATGGAGAATACAGGAGGGCCTGCCAAGAGCAGCACCAGCTACACCTCACAATGAGGTGACGTTACCAATCATGACCACTTACTGACCAAATAGCATAAACAGCCAGTGACAGACAGATCTAACCAACAAATCAGATCTAATCTCTGCAAGTCTGTCACATGCAATCAGGATGAATTGTATGGTCAATCAAACAACTCACTGGAAGAAGAGGATCCACAAATATCATCTTCCTCAGTGATGGAAGAGGCCAGCATAACAATCGAAAAGGTAAGGCTGAAACATTCACAACAATGTTCCGACAGAAGTATCGATGGGATGATCTATTTTAGTCTCCTCCAGATGGCAGTCGTCAGCTAATTCAATTCATTTTTGTTTGGTATCTCCAAGTGGCTGGAGGCATGGAATAATGCAAAAGCTGTGGGCCCTGAGAACATTCCATTCAAGCTGTTCCTGCAGGGATATTGCACTGGGACCTACCTGACAATATGGGAAACCATCCAGGCGGGTCCTGTACACACACAGACAAAACATCAGACAATCAAAGACTGCGCCATTGCTCTAATCCATATCACGAATAAAGTGTTGCAATGTTATTGGAATCTACAGTGGGATCAAGTAGCACTTTCTCAGCACCAAACTGCTCACTGAAACTCAGTTTAGGCTCTGCCAGGGCCACTCATCCCTTGGGCACATTGAAACCTTGGTTTAATGGTGTACAACAAGAAAACACATCGCTGAATTCTACAGGTGATGCGACAGTGACTGCATTTTTGACATTATCATAACTGCATTTGACCAAGTGTCCAAGCTTAACGGCAAAACTAGAGCAAATAAGTATAGTCTGCACAGGCTGAAGTTATACCTGGCACGAATGACAGTGGTTGGGGTTGGTGGAGTGCAGCCATCTCAGCTCCAGGACAGCTCTGCAGCAGTTCCATAGGGGTGGGGTTTCTGGGTAAGCCTGTAAATCAGAAATGGAAAGGGAGGGCACCATACTCCTCCAGGATGATCGGGCTGCTCTCTCGTTAGACAGAGACGACTGGTGGTAGTTTAACTGGACAGTCATCATGCCTCAAGTAAGGGTGAGGTTGAGTAGGACAGTCCTTTAGTCACCCCAGTCAGTGCAGGAATTGAACACACACTGTTGGCATTAATATCTAGCCGTCCAACTGATTGAGCTAACCAACTCCTCACTCAGCTCCTTGGGAAGATAATGTAATATTATCTCATTCAGATATGTTGTTAAACACCTCTGGAGCAGGTGAAACGAGAAGCAAACTTCCTAAATCAGAGAGAGGGACAGTATCAGTGAGCTATAAGAGTGATCTCTGCCCTAGGCACAATCATAAATGACCATCCTGACAGTGTAAATTCACAAGTGGGGATGTTTGCCATTGATGTTTGCCAATGTTCAATGCCATTCGCGATTTACTCAAATACTGAAGCAGTCCTTATCGAAATGCAACAACACCTGGAAATATGTATATATGTGCTTAAAAGTGACAAGTACCATTTCCATTACAAATATGCCAGACAACGATTTCCTCTAACAATAGAAAGTTGAACCGTATGCTCTAACGTCCAATGCCACCACCATCACTGAACACCCAATTAGCAATATCCTGGGGATTACCGTTAACCAGAACTGGACTGACCATATGATTTCATTACCCATTCCTATAAAGGGCTTATGCTAAAACATCGACTCTCCTATACCTCAGATGTGGCCTGACCTGTTATGCTTTACCAGCACCACACTTTGACGTATGAAAATTAATTGACCACAAGAATATGTCAGGGGCTAGGAATCCTGCAGAAATAACTCACTTCATGATCTCCGAAAGCCTGTCCCCCATCGATAAGACACATGTTGAATATGGGTGTTATGAAATATCCCCCATTTCCTTGGGTGAGTGCAGCTTCACCCTTCATTCACTAATACTCAGTAGTAGCAACACCTGCCATCGACACGGTGCTCTGCAGAAATTTACCAAGGCTCCTTACAACGTATTTCTGAAGCCCGACCATCAAGAAGGACAAGGGGAGCCGATACATGGGACCCCCACCACGTTCGCGTTCTGTTCCAAGCCATTCACCATCTTAATTGGGAAGTATACTGTTGTTCCTTCAGTGTCACTGTTTCAAGGTCCCTCCCGAATGTAATGGAAGTCTAACTACAACACATGGACTCCAGTGGTTCAGTGCGGCAGCTCACCACCACCTTCTCAAGGGCAACAAGAGACGGACAATAAATACTGGCCCAATCATATTCTATGAATAAATTAAAATGAAAAATATTGTCCAAACATGCCCAATGCTGGACACTATGCTTTGGGTTTTGTGAGCTCAGGCTGGTTGGGTTCAGTCCGTAACTTGCTTGTTGTGAACAGCTAAAGGGTTAATCTGTCAGTCTCTCAGAGGCATGGCCTGCATACTGAGCATCACACAGACATTGACATTCACACCCAACATCACTGAGCTCTGAGCCAGACATCGGCAATTCAAAATGTATTCATATCTGACTAACATGTTGAAACACACGGTGAAATTGTTACCACAAAAATGATTATGATTGAATATTACCAGGGAGAAAGTGAGGACTGCAGATGCTGAAGATCAGAGTCAAAAAATGTGGTTCAAAAAAAGCACAGCCATTCAGGCAGCATCTGAGGAGCAGGAGAGTTGACTATTAGTTCACAACATTAATACAAAGGAAAATAATTGCATATTTTCAAAGTTATTGCACTTAATAATAATGTGGTCTTGGGTGTGGGAATGATATTCATCATTTCAATGTTCCTTACTGTGAGTTGGGCACTGTTTTCATCATATTGTTGTTATAAAAGTGAACAGAATAACTGGGTGGATTTTATGCATATTGGACAATCGAAAAGCTGGTATTATGAAAGGATATCGGAACTTCAGTAAAGAGACTTTGCTGTTAATGATTAGAACAATGCTGTAAACATTTACACAAAGATTTCCAGCTCAAGTCACACACAAGGACGTTTGGGCTGGGATGATGCTGGCCATTAATGGAGCTGCACAAATCTGTTTGGATACAAACATTGTGGGGCTAACATACACTGGATATGGTTTATGAGGGATTCAATGTCAGCTGCCATGTGCTGCGGGAGACCATCACCTTTACAACACCGTCATTCAGGATCGGGTCCAAGGTTCAGAATTAGAGTTTAGGGACACACCAGAAGAAATATACTTGCAAGACATGGCTGTTTACAGGTCATTGTTATAAATACTGAACTGCATCTGGACCAGCGCCATGTGCGAGTCCATTGAACAGTCTGTCCCACACACATCTCCCTGTTGTTCAGGTATGTCTCAACAGTTTATTGTGAGGGATTGTGTGAGTAACTGCCCAGCTCCAGTTTGGAAGCTCTCTGGACAGATTTTGGAGATGGTCAGTATTTTGGAGGTCATGGTGAGGGCCAGTCACACTGTGTATGAATTCAGGCTTTTCCTCAAAGTCATTTCCAACAGCTTTGCTGCCTGCAAGATGGTGTGTTCACTGATCTGAACATGAATCGGCTGTTTACTACAGTCACTGAATTGTGTAAGAGTTAGGTGTGCGCTCTGGTATTTCAATTATTGTTCACTTCAATTGTTTTCAACAGAAAATTATTGATATTTGGTTTATTCTAAAATATGTAAGAAATAAAGTGATATTAACTCTTCACGAGACAAAATGTAAAATTGACCTGCTGCATATTTCCCTCAGACTAATCAAGCAACAATCAATATTGTCTTTCAAGCAGGATTCTGTGAACAGAACTATGTCCCATGCTACATCACCATCCTCTCTGGGAGGCTCTGTCCCACTGAAAGAGCACAGCCAGGCAGAAGAGGGCAGGTCCTTGGCATATAGGGCAGCATGGTGGCTCAGTGGTTAGCACCGCTGCCTTACAGCACCAGGGATCCAGGTTCGATTCCAGCCTTAGGAAACTGCCTGTGTGCAGTTTACACATTCACCCCATGTCTGTGTGGGTTTCCTCCCACAGTCCAAATATGTGCAGCTCAGGTGAATTGGCCGTGGTGGTGGGCTGCTCTCTGGAGGGTTAGTGCGGACTGGTTGGGCCTAAGGGTCTGTTACCACACTGTCGGGGATCTATTCTAATCATAGTGCTCAGCATTGATGTTGGATCCTGTGACTGCTCTGCAGCAGGTTTTGCGGGAATCAATAAAAGGGAAACCTATAATCAACCACATTGTCACCTTTCTGCCTGCTGCAGATACACCTCTCCATTTCATATATCTGTAAGAATGGTCACTACACAGTCCTTATAAGGAGCAAGGTTTATCTTCACATTTTGCAGACCCTCCACACAATGACATGTACTGAATGGTACTGACTTTAAACAGGCTAAACAACTAATGATGATGCATCCATGAGGTACAATGGCACATCGGCGGCGGCAGCAGCAGCATCATATTCTGTACAACTCATACAGTCTGCAACTTCCTGGACTGTCATACCTCCCACTGTACAGTAACCATCACGGCCCGACATACCTCCAACTGTACAGTAACTATCACGGCTCAATATACCTCCCAGTCTACGGGTGCCATCAAGAGCGGCATGGTGGCTCAGTGTTTAGCACTGCTCCCTCACAGCGCCAAGATCCTCGCTTCGATTCTGGCCTTGGGTAACTAACTGTGTGGAGTGTGCACATTCCCCCCATGTCTGCAGGGTTTCCTACTACAGTCCAAAGATGTGCAGGTCAGCTGAATTGGCCACATTAAATTGCCAAGTGTTTTAGTCATAGGGAAATGGGTGTGGGTGGGTTACTGTCCGGAGGGCTGATGTGGACTGGTTTGGCCGAAGGACCTGTTTCCACACTGTAAGGAATCTAATCTACTCTCCAAGGTTCAAGTCAGGAATATGATAGAATAATCACTTGTCTGAATGAGTGCAGCTCCAACAGTACTCTAGTATGGACTTACCAGCAACAGGCAACACAGTTGCATGGGGAAGATCATGTCTCACAAACTTGATTGGATGTTTCGAGGAAGTGACAAAATTGATTGATGAGGGCATGGGGCTGGATGTTGGCCATTTGGACCTTAGCAAGGCCGTTGATATGGTTCCTTATGGCAGGCTCATAGAGAAGGTGAAGTGAAATGGGATCAGCGGTCAGTTAGTGAGATGGATAGAGAACTGCTTGGCCATAGAAGACAGAGTAGGGGTGGAACAGTGTTTTTGTGACTGGAGATCTGTAAATAGATTGGCGGAGTTGCAGATTGTGAGGATGATTGCCAGAGAATACAGCGGGATATAGGTCAGCTGCTGACTTGGACAGAGAAAACACAGATGTAACTTTATTTGGACAATTGTGACGTGATGCGTTTTAGAAGGTCTACTGCTGGAGAGAAGTATAAAGTGGATGGAAAAATATTGATTGCATCAACATCCGAAGGGATCTAGGTGTACAGCTCCACAGTTCCCTGAAAGTGGTAAACGGGTGGATGGGGTGATCAAGAAGACTGACGGCAAACTTGCAGACAGGCATCGGAGCATGCAGTATGAAAATTAACAGGTCATATTGCAACTGTAGAGCAACTTAGTCCGAGAACATTTAGAATATTGTGTACAGTACTGGTTTCCACACCAGCAGAACGATGTGGAAGTGTTGGAGAGGGTATGGAAAGGTTTTACCAGCATGTTGTCTGGTTTGGAGGGTATTAGCCAGAAGGAGAAATTGAACACACATGGTTTGTGTGCACCTGGGCATCATTGGCGATGGGGCTCCCTGATAGATATTTACACAATTATCAGAGACACAGATTGAAGGACAGTTAGAGGCTTTTTCCCCCCAGAGTAGAAATGTCAATTACTCAGGACCGTAGGTTTTAGGTAAAAGGGAGAAAGTTCAGGAGATGTGATAGGTAAGGTTTTTTTTTTGCTTTTGGACAGAATGTGAAAGTGCCAGATAGAGGGGAAGAAGCCAATATAGCAAGGTTTAAGAGGGATCTTGGCACAAATATGAGTAAGTAGGGAACAGAATGACATAGAGGGTGTCAGAGCAAAATCTTTTGTTTTAACTTTAGAACGGCATCATGTGTCAGTGCGGGCTTGCTGGGCTGAAGGGCCTGTTCCTGTACTGGACTGTTCTTTAAGACAAGATTTGAGAGCGGGAGTGGCGCGATTCTCACTGAATGATTACTGATGATCAACAGCCACATTATTGTGGATCAACCCCCCCTCCCCCTCCCACATCAGCTTGCAGCTTCATATCCTCCCCCACTCTGGGGAAACTCAATATAGAGAATTTGACATGAAAGTCAGACCTGGTACCTGGTGACTTCATCTCGCCGCACGTTTCTGCAGACTTCGAGCCTGGACACCAACGTCTCAGGGGAAACTACATGAACAGAAGCTGCATGTATTCCACACCCACCAATGCTGACATCTGACACAGGCCAGCTTCACCATGCCATCCCAGCACATCTCCGACCCACTGACAGTACGCTTCTGTACTTCAATGCTGCAGCTCAGGCTACACTGACAACTCTCATTGCAATGCTGCTGCAAGGACACTGTGCTCGGGCACACACACCCAGCTTATGGCCTGACCCTCTGGGCTGCTCACTCCATGTTTGTACACACTCACTTTGAGCTGACTTGAATGCTCACAGAATTATTGCCTTGTCTTACCCTGTCTTTAGCAGCGTTTCCCCTCAGCTAGAGCTACCAGGCTCACCCGCCTGCTATTGTCTTGGTGTTTAGCACAGACACAAACCCAGGAAGCTTGATATCATTGTCCACAGTCAGTCACGGTGTCCAACACAGTGAGTCAGGGGGAGTCTCAGATCCCAGTCCAGCAGCTTGGACACGGTCAGTCACGGTGCCCAGCACAGTGAGTCAGGGGGAGTCTCAGATCCCAGTCCGGGAGCTTAGACACGGTCAGTCACGGTGCCCAGCACAGTGAGTCAGGGGGAGTCTCAGATCCCAGTCCGGGAGCTCGGACACGGTCATTCAGCCTCTCGTGGTTGTTCGGGTCAGGATCCTTCCCCAGTTAGGGGGCGAGGAGCAGAATGTTGGGAGCTCCCTATCCCTCTTGGCTGTTTCTCCTCTCGTGTGGGGTGGTTCCTTCTGAAATGTGACATTTACCAAGCGGTATTAAAGAAGGTAGAATTGTTTGTTACAGCTGGTACAGACCGAGAGAAGATGCTGCATTCAGTGAGAGTGCGAGAACATGAACCTTTGTGGGAAGTGGGTGCAGTAACAGAGAGACAGTGAGGGCGAGCTCACAAAGTGTAGATGGTGGTACTTACCATGGTGGAGTGGAGAAGGTCACTGACCTCCTTCCAACACTGCTGGGCATTCAGTCCTACCAGGCCTAGAGGAAGATTATGTCCCTCTCGTGCACCATGCCATCCACCAGAACCTCAACGATTTGGTCTCAAAGTGAAGCCCCAGTTTTACCCTCTATGCCATGTCTTTGGCAGTTTTGGATTGACAATCTAAGAGTGTAATGACTTTTTTAACTAATGGCACCTGGAACAGGAAGGCTGGTGCATTCTGGAATATCCAGGCAGTGAGCAGTTGTTATGACGAAGAGGAAAATCATCGTGTTCGTATTCAGTTGAGAAGATAACCACGTGTGCAGGGAGGATAGTTAAAGAGGCAGATTGGGGATGGTATCATGAGAAAATGAACTTCACCTTGTGGAGAGAAACCCTCCATAAAACCTGACTAAAATGAGACTTGACCAAATCATAAGATGGGTTAGGCCTCTGTTTGTCTGAATCAAAGTAGGGATGCAGTGTGAAACATTGGGAACAACAAACTTGGAGCGGAGAATTACAAAGGAGATTCAAATCCTTAAAAAGGGGTAATGCAATGTTCCAGACTGTTAAAAGGAGCCGGGGAAAATCCCTGCCTTATAGTTACCTACATTATCCAATCCTCTTTGGATGCAGGGATGGTGCTGGAGGCCTGGAGAATGGCTAATACCACAACTTTGTTTAATATAGAGCAAGGGACTGACTGAATAGGTCGTGACTAGAATTCTGAGACAGTGGATAATCGGTCACTGAGGAAGTCCCAGGGACTCCAGGACAGTCTGTCTGGATTTGTGCAAGGAAGATCGTGTGTAATTAATCTGACTGTATCGGTCTGAGGCAGTAACTTGTTACTGCTTGTGACTTATTTGGATTTGACGAGAGATCCCATGGCAGATTGTCTAAAAACAGAAACTATGGGGTCCAGGTGAACGGAGCAAACAACCCAGAGAAGTGCAAGGCAAGGCATTTGGGGACATCAACAATAGAGAGGAATGGACAATAAATGAGAGCATAGTCTGTGTGGGCGAATAAATGACGGTAGCTGGAAACATCAATAATCTCGTGAATGTAGCAAATGGCATCATTTCCTCTATCAGCCAAAGGGCAGAATTCCAGAGAAGGAAACTTATGCTGGAAATGCATAAATAATGAGTTCAGTCACAGCTTGGGGACTGTGTACAGTTCTGCTCACCCCATCACATGGAAGGATGGGATTGGACTGGAGAGAGTACAGAGGAGATTCTTCACCCTGTGAAAGTGGAAGTGCAGTTCTGAGGAAAGATATGAATGGAGGATACTGAGAGGAGATTTGATTGGGGTGCACATGCTGTCAGAGGCCTGGGTACAGAGGGAAATAATATCTTGTTCCTGTTGGTATTTTGCTTTACCAGTGGTGACTATTTAATATAATTGGCTGAAATATCCGAAAAGTGGTGAGGAAAGTTGTTATTTCACCCAGAGTATGGTCAGGATCTGGGAGGCACACATGGAAGCGGAGTAGAGGCAGAAACTCTCAAACCATTTTAAAAAGGTGATGGGATCTGCAGCTGAAGTCCTATATTATCCGGGGAGTCAGAACTCGGACTTTAAAAAACAACATTACCTCTTGTGCAATGCAGACAGTGGACAGATTGATCTTGTCTATACTGTGCTATTTTCTGAAGTTTTCAAAGGTTACCAATATCTGATAGAATCAATACGCAGAGATAAGGGTGATGGCAAGGAGGAGCAGTGTGTGAATTGATTAGCATCACAATATTACTGATCCCATCCTTTATACACAATGCTCCTTCACTGTGTTGGCCTATTTACCCTTCCTGTAGAAATGGGGAAAACCTTTAATTATCCATTTCCCAGTCATGGTCACACTGCAACCCCATCTCCATTAACCCAGCTACATCTGAGCTGGTTCACAATGTTTAAAGCTAATATTTTACTGGCCTCGTTGAAAAGTTCCCAGCCTCATTTTTGCCCCATTGAAGACTGCTCTCAGTCAACTAATGTTTCTCACTCTCAATTATTGCATAGCATTCTCCATCATCATCCTGAACGTTACAATAAAACGATCGCTGCCCCCCAAAACGTTCCCCTACTGACACTGGATTCACTTGCCCCACTTCTTTCCCAAGGATCAGGTCCAACAGTACATGCTCTCTTGGGTTAGACGCATACTCCTGCTGTGAGCTCTCCTCCATGTAATCCAGGAACACTCGCCCCCTCAGGACGCTGCACCACCAGTAACCCAGTCAATATCTGAATAATTAAGTTTCTCATTATAACTAATCTGTAATACTGTCATCGCTCTCAAATGACCCTGCATATTTATTCTCTCCATCATTTCTTTGGTTGCTTGCTGACAGACTGTACCTCACAGTGTATTTGTACACTTTTTGTTCTGTAGCTCCAGCCAAATTCATTCTGTCCTTGGACAGATCCTCTTTCTCTTGGACTCCTTAACTAACGTTAATCTAAACCAATACTTCTACCTTAATCCTTTCCCTTCCCTTCTATCATTTTGGAATATTTTATCCCCAGCAATATTTAACATCCCATCCACCCATTCCTTGAGCCAGCTCTCGGTGAACAGTACATCAGATTTCCACACACCAAACTGCTTCTGTAACTCTGCACACTCCCAGTATTCAGGTCCATGCAGATTACCTCAGATTAAGGCTTTCTTTCTCACTCCGTCTTCCACTGTTTATCGTGTTGTTGTAAATTATTACCAACTGTATCTCCCATTATTTTGAGAATCCTGGTAGTCTCCTCTACTATTTCTTTTTGGATCCTAAGCACACACCAAGTTATTTACAATCACTCCCAAAAAACAACCCCATAAGAAATTCAGTCCCGGCTCTGTCACGTTAGCCCATCCACCTTGCACAACTGCTGCCTTCCCCAGAACCAGTCCCAATGTCCCAGGAAGCTGAAGCCCTTTCTGCTGCACCATCGTTCCAGTCACACTCTCATCTACCTAAAACTCAGAGTCCTGTTCTCACTTGGACACGGCCCTTGGAGTATTCCTGGGATTGCTACATTTGCGGACCGGCTTGCTAACCATCCATCTAGCTCCCTAAATTCTGACTCCCAGACCACTTCACCCTTCCTACCCAGGTCATTCCTACCAACATTGACATGAATCTTTGACTGCTCACTGTCCCCTAGACGAATGTTCTGCAGACACAGCGACATTCTTAACCCAACTATCCTGGAATTACAGACACACTGACACCTTCTTCACTTTCCTGACTCCCCTGTGACTATTGCCCCTCCTTCCTTCTCCCTCCCCTCCTGTACAGTCAGGCTGCTTGTGGTGCCACAGACATGGCTCTGACTGCCCTCCCTTGAGCGGCCTACACCTTCATCAGCTTCCAAACTGGGAAATTGAATTGGGAGGGAAACACCAGGAAATGCTTGTATTCCCTGACTGTTTCTCTTCGATTGGCAAACCCCCCAGACCCTTCCTTCTTCCAGGCCGTCATGTCTGCAGGGTGATCTGCTCTGTGTGTGTGCTTTCCACTTAATCTCTGCATCACAGATGTCCCATAGTGTCTCTTGTCACTGTCTGAGCTCCATGACCCAGTGTTCATCTAGGACACGAGCAGGGGCTATGACTTCCCAATTAACAGAACACATTTTCCATCTGACAAACATGTCCTAAAATGCATTTTGTCTCGAGTTACTTAATTAATTACTTCGAATGAAGTTAACATCCAGGAAATAACAATATGCTTAAATCCCTTATTCAACTGTGGCTTACTGAGGGTAATTTATTATATTGGCTCACAATTTTATTTCTCCCTCTTATTTCTGTGTTCAACCCTTATTTCAGAAGTTGAAAAAAAATTGCCAACTTATAGCAATTAACTGAGTCGCTAATAACAGAGAATGTATCAACCAATGAACTTACAGCATTTTCTGTGATGGCTCTTGCACTTGTTTCAAACTCAGTGCAGGCAGGTCCCATCAGCAGAAAGTTATCTCTGTAACGCCCAGGTCCTCCAACTCCCACTCCACTCTGCTCCCTCCCAGGGTCACCATCTCTGTGACTCCCAGGTATGTATAATCCTCCAGCTGCCACTCCACTCTGCTCCCTCACAGGGTCACTGTCTCTGTGATTTCCAGGTATGACTAGGCCACGATCCTCAGTACTGATTTATATCCTCTCACTTTGGTGCTTCTAAACTCCCAGGCGTGAGTGAACCTCATGTTCCTGCTTCAAGTTACTCCCTCATATGGTCACTCCCTCTGTGGCTCGGTGCTGATTTTGCGCCTCCTGCTCTGCTGTTTCTCCAACTCCAAGTCCCAGCGGCCTCGATCCTCGCTGCTGGTTAATGTTCTCCAGCTCTGAGGTGCTCTCTCTCTCTCTCAGGTTCTCTCCCTTTGTGACTTCCAGGTAATGGTAGGCCTCAAGCCTCAGCTGAGATGTATAACATCCCATTGCACACTGGTCCCTCACAGGATCGCCGCTATGCCTGGAAGACAGTGGAAAAGAGAAGGATTAGACAGAGCAGAGGGTGTTACAGTGATTGAGGGAGCGGTTGGGGATGGAACAGGTTATCTGGAGAGGTGCAGACCTGCAGTGTCTAAAGCAGGTTACTGGAAGATACAGGGAGGGTTGTAGGCACTGAGGGAAACAAAAGAAGTAGAGAGATGGCGGCTTGTTG
Source organism: Chiloscyllium punctatum (assembly GCF_047496795.1). Lineage (NCBI taxonomy): Eukaryota > Metazoa > Chordata > Chondrichthyes > Orectolobiformes > Hemiscylliidae > Chiloscyllium > Chiloscyllium punctatum. Next base: position 36,956,225 of record NC_092755.1, on the reverse strand, counting down.
GTGATGGAGCCTTGTAGAGTCTAAAGGGATTTTTGTGAGCTGCTTACTGAGATGTGAAGACTTCAACAAATTCAAATTGATAGCCAGGGAGTGTTGTGTGGCACTGGAGACTGTTGGATGTTACAGAGTTAGAAGACTCGCAGTAACTGGGGGGTTACAGATGTTTGAAGCACTCGTGGTGTTCAAAGACACTCAGAACATAAGGAGGTACAGAGATGGGAGCATTCTAAATAGTGGGATTGTAGGGGCTGGAAGAGCTAAGATGGATGAGGAGGATGAAAAGTACCAATTTAGCACAACCAGCCTCTGTAATTCACAGAGATTTAAGGAAGGGAACCTGTGCTGTCATTGAATAGTTATATGGCGAGTTACAGGTACTGTGGAGTTACAAATTTAAAAAGGAAGAGGTTATAGGTGATCAGAAGTTTAAACAAGAATAAGGACATTTGAGAGATCACTAGCACAGATGGCAATGGAGGTGGTGAGACATTCTGATGAACAATAAGAGTTGTCGGCAGAGGAGGATGTCACATATACAGGAAGAACTGCATTGTCTGTATGCAGTTACAGACGTGAGGAGTGTTGTAGCGCCTGCTGGAGGGTACACAGATAACAACAGTTCCAACGACTGGTGCAGTGGCTCAGGAAGGCAGCTCACCACCACCTTCTCAGGGACAACTCCAAATCAACAATACATACAGCAATGCTCATAACCACGAGTGAATAAATAAATAAATAAAGTATCTACAAGCAGCACTGATGTCACTCAGGAAGGCCCTTACAGCACCACTTCACAAACCCGGAACCACTATACCCTGGAAGGACAGGAGCTCCAGGTGCACGTTAACTTCAGCATTTCCAAGGTGCTCTCCAAGCCACGCTCTGTCCTCCCAGCACTGTGTCTGTCCCTACACCTAAAGGATTGCACTGGGTGAGGAAGGCAGCTCCCCACCACCTTCTCCAAGGAATTACAAACGGAAAGGTAATGATGGCCAAGCGAGTGATGGCCACATCCCATCAATGAATTTGTACAAATGAAACTCATGGGCTGTCCATGTCCCCTTTGCTTCATCCACACAATCCACATTCCCATCTCGTACTGTGTCAGCAACAAACATGGAAGCAGTAGATTTTGTCCATCAAATATATCAAATCCCTTTGTGAATAGTTAGGGGTCAAGCACTAATCCATTTATTCCCACTTAGTTTTCTGTTAAAGAATTCCTAATCCGTGCCAGTACATTCCCTCCAATACCACATTTGCCAATTTTGCTTATCCACATCTTCAGTGGGACCTTGTTGAAAGGTTTCTGAAAACCCCGACAAACCATTCCTCCCTTTTATCTACTCTGCTTATTTACAGCCAGACAGGAAAACAAATCCAGCAGGGTTAGTGAAATAAAAGTTCAGTTTCAGAACAACATGCTTGGCATGGGTAGAGGATTGGCTGATTAGCAGAAGACAGTAGGTATAAAGGGGTCATTTTCATGATGGGAACTGGTGACGAAGGGAACTCCGCAGGGGTCAGTGTTGGGACCACGCTGTACATGTTATACATTAACAGTCTGGACAAAGGATGTGAGTGGGTACAAGAACTAGTTTTACAAGAAAGAACCCAGGCTGAAATGTTTGTCATATGAGAAGCTGGTGAAGTCTCTGAGTCTGTACTTGATGAATTTTCAGAGGCGGCAGTGGCAGGATCTCATTCAAACTTACAGAATACTGAGGGGCCTAGATGGAGTGGACGGGGGTGGGGAGATGTTTTCACTGCTGGAGAGACCAGGGCTCAAGGGCACGGCTTTAGAGTGAAGGAACAACCCTTTAGAATGGAGATCTGGAGGAATTTATTCAGCCAGAGAGTGATGAATCTGTGGAACGGTTTCTACTGTAGGGAGGGTTCTAGATGAGGGTGGGATTTACTAGAGAGGGTACAAGAGCTGGAGAAGGTTATGGAGATGGTGAGATGGATGGAGATACTAGAGGAGCTTACATTGACGGGGGGGTGATAGTGACGGGAGAATGTTACACAGATAGTGAGTCTTGCAGGATCTGGATTGGGAGAGTCACAGGCATTGGATTGGGTTCTACAGATCAGGAGTGATGCAGGGACCTGTTGGATTACACAGATAGGGAGGACTGTGGGGTCTCCATATGTTGAGAGGTTTTCAGGAAAAGGTTACACCAATAAGGAGGGATGTTGGAGCTGTTGTAGTTTACAGAGATTGGGAGGTTTGGAGCTGTTTAATTGTTAGAGGGATATTTTTAGGGTCATTAATATAGAACGCTGATGGAGAGTTTAGATTTTATTAGATTCCCTACAATATGGAAATGGCACTTCGGCCCAATACATCCACACCAACTCTCCAAAGAGTAATCCAGCCAGACCCACTTTGCTCTGAATGATGCACCTAATGCTCGGTCAGTTTAGAATGGCCAATTTATCTGACCTGCACATCTTTGGACTGTGGGAGGAAACCCATGAAGACACGGAGACAATGTGCCAACTCCATACAGACAGTCACCGAGGCTGGAATTGAACCTGCGTCTCTGGCGTTGTGAAGCAGCAGTGCTCACCACTGAACCACCCCAAACTGCAGAGCTAGACAAAGAGAGAGTATTTGAGGGGCAAGGAGGAGCACACAGAGATGGGAAGTGTTGTTGCAGCTGGAAAAGGGTCTGGAGGTGTTTACACAGATAAGGAGTCCGGTCAGGATGGGAGATGGTTACAGAGGTCATGTGGTGCTATAGGTCAGGAGGCAGGAGTGTGATGGGACCTGCAGAAGATTAAGGTGATATCATGTTCTCTTGGGGCTTGGGGAAAGTACACAGGTGAGTATTTTGGTCCAGGCTGGAGGATTTCACAGAGACAGGGTGGACTTTAGTTATTGTGGAAAACTACAGAAATAGAGATTATTGTACTGAGTGCAGGATGAGGTTACTGAGATTGGGCACGTTACCGAGTTTGGAGCAAATTACACATAGGGAGCATCGTCAGCATTGGAGTAGGTTTCAAATAAACAGCAGGATTATGGGAGGGGTGGAGCTTACAGAAATTGGAACTTTTCTGGGAATTACAAGCATTCAAGACACTGGCACAGATGCGTTGGACTGAAAGGTATGTCTCCTTGCTGTGTGACTCTATCACACGATAAGAGACAGCGTGAGAGGGGGAATATAGAACAGAAAGACCCAGGTTTTAATACCACCTTCTTAAGGGAGGCCTGCTTTCCCCTCTGTTGTCCTGATCCTCATTAAGACAGCACAGGCCTGGATTGATAACTCTCAACTTCCTATATTGACATACGAAGGCTCAGTACAGCAGTGATAAAAGTAAACAAGAGAGTGTGGATTGAGTCTGGGCCCATCATAATCTCTATTCACCCTTCAACACTGTATCTGTGTCAGGTCTTCCGGACTAAACTTCGATCCCTTAAATTCGCTCTGTTCTGTTCACTATTGAAGAAACCAGATCTCCCTCCCCTCAGGCTGACAAATTGCGTTCAATGAGATGATGAATGAAACACCCAGCAATTGGGAGGTTTATTGAGTAAGGGACATTCTGAGTACCTGCAGGAGACAGAAAAATAGACAGAATGGGAAATTAGACTGATATAGTGAGGGTTGCACAGGGAGAATGGCGCTGAGTACCTCAGAGATCTGGAATATCCCAGTCTCCATACCTGGCCTGTGCTGCTGCATCTCTCTGGAGTGGAGAGTTCTGTTGGCTCAGGATCTGGAGTAACTGCAAAAGCTGCAGTCACTGGCAGCAATTAGACTCTCACGGTGACAGATACCACATGGAGTGAGACTGAGTGATAGCATCAAATTGCAGGAAGGTATCAGGATCAAACCACAGTCAAGAAGAAGGGTTTTGATTCATGGTGCACTGGGATCAGTACTCAGGGATGAGGGAGCTATCAGTGGGACAGGCAATGGCCTAGTGTTACTCTCACTAGACTGTTCGTCCAGAATTTAATGACAGTGGCAGCAATACCCATCTGAATGCTCAATAACCTTTCAGGAACGAAATCTGCGATAGGCAGCTGGTCTGACCTACACATGACTCCAGATCCAGAGCAATGGGGTTGACTCTAAACTGCCTTCTCTAATAGTCTCACAAGGCACTCGGCTCAATGGCAGCTCGAGGGTGGGCATGAAATGCTGGCCAGCCAGATACAGCAACATCCCATGGAGTGAATTAAAAACAACACAGTTGGGACCAGTGTCCTGGCAAATTATGTCGGTGGGTTTATGGACAGGGCTTTAATTGACAGAGAAGATGCAGGGACAGGGTTCAGGTGAAAGGAGCTTTCCGAATCCAAAGAGAAAAGAGGACACATTGGAACAGCATGGGAATGTGGCTGAAGACAAGCAGAAAGGAACAGGAAGGGACAGAGTTTAACTAAAACTGTACATCAGTGAATTAAGCTGTGACAGGACATTCTGGGAAAAAGTCAATAACAATGTTCTTTTTTTGGAATGGACAAAGTATCTGCAATAAGGTAATAGACTTGTGACACAGAGATAAATAAGATTTAGTCACCAGGAGGATGTGGTTAGAGGAGAAGCAAAAGGTGGAACATAAATATTCAATTGTACCCATCCTTGAGGGGTCTCAGGGAGTGCAGGAAGGATAACCCTGACAGTAATGGGTAACAAAGGCATTACAGAGAAAGCATTTGGCATCTGATGATGCAGCTGAATCAGCCTGAATGCAGATTATGAGTTACACGTGTCAAAAACACAAGCAGGAGAACAGTTTTTAGGCTGCCTGATAGCATTGCATTGCTCAACACTGTTACACTTTCCAATGAATTCCTGTCTAATGCAAAGGCAATGTGATCATTTTGGGAGACTTCAATCTTTGTCAAAAATGATATTCTCCGAACTCCTCTTCAAGTGTTTGTGTCAATGTTTCTTTGAATAACATATTGTGTAAATGGCCAGGGATGTGACTATCTCAGATCGACCTTTGGGTGAAGAAGCTGAGTGAAGGAGTAATGTCACACTGAGATATCCTCTGGGAAATTGTAGTGTAGTGGAATTCAGCGAGATGATGGATTTTTAAAGTAACCATAAAGCACACCCTACAATCACAACCAAAGCCATTGACATGTGTTTGAGAGGAGAATTGACCAAGGTAAACAGGGGAAATAGTGAAATGTGTGGCTGGAAATGGACAGTACAAAACATTTAGTCATAGAGATGTACATCACAGAAACAGACTCTTCAGTCCATCTCGTTCACGCTGCCCACATACACTAACATAATTTTGTCTCATTTGCCAGCACTTGGCCCAAATCCCTCTTAACCCTTCCTGTTTGTATACACATCCAGATGCCTTTTAGATGCAGTAATTGTACCAGTCTCCACCACTTCATCTAGCAGTTCATTGCATTCAGGTATCACCCTCTGCCTGAAAACGTTGCACCTTCGGTTTCTTTTGTATATTTCCCTTCTCACCCTGAACCTAGGCCGTCTGGTTCTGGAGTCCACTACCTCAGGGAAAAGACCTTGTCTGTTAAACCTATCCATGCCTCTCATGATTGTATAAATCTCTTTCTGGTCACCCCTCAGCCTCAAGTAGCCCCAACCCATTCAACCTCTCCCTTTAGCTCAAATCTTCCAATCCTGGCAACATCCTTGTAAATCTTTTCTGAAACCTTGCAATTTATACAACATCCTTCCGTTAGGGAGGAGACAAGAACTGCATGCAATATTCCAAAAGTGGCTTATCCAATGCCCTGTACAGCCACAACATGACCTCCCAACTCCTGTACTCAGTGCTCTGATCAGTAAACGCAAGCAGAATATACACCTTCTTCACTATCCTATTTACCTGGGATTATACTTTCAAGGAACTATGAACCTGGACTCCAAGGTCTCTTTGTTCAGTAACACTCTCTAGGACCTTACCACTCAGTGCACCAAGATCCTTCTGTATATCAATGTCCCTCAGTATCCTAACTTTCTTCTTGAATTTGACATGACCTCACACTTGGACAGATTAAACTTAATTACTCATTTCTCTGCACATCTTTCCAACTGATCAGTAACCTCCTGCAACCTTGGATCTCCTTGCTCATTCATCCCAACTTCATCAATTTTCATATCATCTGCAATAATTACCTTTGTCACTTCCTTTCATTTCAATTGTGTGAGAATGTGTAACCAGACGGCAGAAAATCCCAGCAAGAGCTCACCTATTTAAGATGAAGATGAGGAGGAATGTCTTCACTCAGAGGGTAGGGAATCTGTGGGAATTCCTGACTGCAGGGGGATGTCGAGGCTGGGTCATTAAGAATATTGACAGCAGAGATGGTCAGATGTTAATGGATCAGGGAAAGAAGGGTTTTGTGGAAAAGGCAGGAATGTAGAGTTGGAGAGTATCAGATCAGCCATGATCTGATTGAAGGGCAGAGCATCCTCAATGGGCCAAATGGCCTCATCCTGCTCCGACATCTTATGGTCTTAACTCAAACTCAATGTCTGCATTATAACACTATGGGTCTTTCCTCACAAAACTCCTCTAAAATGGGTCTATTGGATATTTATTATTACACAGCATTTGAACTCCACTGGACAAATTTGTTGCTGGCTCCTTGATATGATGTTATAGAAAACCATCTCGTATCCAATCCAGGATTCCATCCATTACAGCCCTGATACTCATTAGTTATCCAGTCGGGATGGAGACCACTGTCACACACAGTTACTGTACTGCCCTTGCTACAAGTACTTTCAGTGTCCTGACTGTAAATATTTTGACATTCCCATCACTGCTTGATTCCTTTAAAAGAATTCCAGCCAATGATTGCTGCTGCTGCTTGTTCATTCCCAGCTCCATTCAAATAGACTCCAAATTTTGATCTTCAGTTCCACGTGGCTATCTCATAATGCATTAACCTCATCCTTTCTTCACAACTTGGTTGCCTTTTTGCCTGTCCTGCCTAGATCCCAACAACCCTTCAATATTCCCTTCCCAGCGATGGTCATTCTACAGCTACATCTCCGAAATGACAGTTCCATCATATCTGTTCACTGTCATTCCATCTGCCTTATGGCGAATGCAGGGTGTCATTCTTCAGTACTGGGAGGATGAACGGATGGATAGAGGTTGCAGAGATAGGGAGGCTTACAGGGACTCGAGGATTTTCGAGATAAATCTGGGCAATAATGTTCATGGGACAAAGGGGTTTGCGGATTGGAGGAATTGAAAGAGGTAGAGGGAGCTGGATTAGATTCTGGAGATAGGGATAGGGATGTCAAAAGGAAGAGGTAGGCAGACTGAGAGGCACAGACAGGGAGTGTTTCAGTAGGAGTTTATTGTGTATATTGACAGAGATATGGAAGGTTGTAGTGACTGTAGATGTTTACAGATATAAGAAGGCTTCTAGGTTCTGGAGGCTGCACAGATCAGAGACAGTTACACAAATGGGGAGGGTTGCACAAAATGAAAGAGGTTCCTGTGGTCGGGAGGGTTGGTGGGGAGAGGGTGAAGTTTAAATAGATTAAGATCGAAGATTAGCCGAACAATAAGGAGGTTACAATTTTTTCACAGGTAAGGAAGGGTTGTAAGTGCTGGAGAAGTTTACCCAGATCGGGATGGATGGAGAGGTTAGAGACAAAACACATTTACATGGAGGGTGGCATTGGTAGGAGGAGCTTACAGGGATTGACAGGGCCGGGCAATTACAGGGATGAAGGAATTTAGTATCTACTGGAGAAGTTTAGGGATTAGGGTGTCAGGGATTGGAGAACCTGACAGAGACAGACAGCATTGTGTGTACTAGAGGAGATTCCAAAGAGAGGAAGGATTATTGGGACTGTAGTATATTACTGAGATCACTCATAGAGTATGTGCCAAGACTGATGCCTGGGACCTCCTGTGCAGTCTCAGGGAGTTCCAGTACAGCAGAGGTGACAGCAAGGCCCTTACAATATGGTGGGAATGAAGCCTAGAATGTTGCTGTTCCTTGCCCAGCATTGTAACTATGTCCTGTGTTCCAGGTCTGAATAAAGATGGCCACTAACTCCACCCTGTGCTGTTTACTGTGAGTGATGTTACCGGCTGCAGGATTTACTGAAGGCTCCAGATCTCCCTCTCCATCTCTCTCTGGCTGACCAAGCGTCTTCAATGAGGTGATGGATGAGACAGGAGTTAGAAACATCCTGATTACCTGCATGAGACAAAAATAGACAGAATGGGAAATTAGACCGATGCAGGGAGGATACCTCATGGAGAGTAGCACTGAGTCTAACAGAGATCACAAAAATCCCAGTCTCCATCCCTGGTCTGTTACGGATCGGAGGATTCTTTTGGCTCCGGACCCGGAGTAGCTGTAAGAGTGAGAGACGCTGACAGAAGCAGCAATTAGACCCACACAGTGAGGGATACCACATGGAGATAGACTGAGTGATATCACCAGAGTGCTGGAAGATTTCACGATCAAACCATGGTGTCAGAAGAAGTGGGTCTGATGCAGTGGGCACTGCTACCAGTACTCAGGAGGAGTCAGCTGTTTTATTGAGATGGTACAGTTCTGGGACCAGTGTCAATATTGAAACATGGGGCTGTGACTGAGGAAAAACAGGAAGAAACAGGAAGAGACTAAGTTTAACTAAAACTATACACCAGCAGATAGGTTTGTGACAGGAATATGTGATTTCAAAAGTAAATTACTATTTCGTAATTTGAATGCACGAAGCATTTGTAATAAGGGATATGCTCGTGTGACTGTGATTTCTATCTAATCACCATCAGGGAGACGTGGTCACAGGGTGAACAAAAGGTGGAGCCTTAATATTCACGGCTACACAACATTGTGGAAAGTCAGGCAGAGTGGGAAGGAGAATGGGGAACTCTCATCGTTAGGGATAACAATGGGATTATATGGGGCCTCAGATTATCAATCATTAGGAAACCAAATTCTGGGTAATAAGACTCAGAACACAGAAGGTGAAGGGCAGTGTTAAGGCCCCTTTACAGCATTACATTGTGAGGCATGGCATTGGACAGGGAATTATTGGAATTTGTAACAAAGACAGTAGGACAACGGAAAGGGGATTCAACTTCCCTATCTCACCATCTCATTGGCGGTGGGTCACAAACGAGGCTGACTCTCTCCCACTCTCAGGGGAGTCTATGGGTGGCTGTACAGACCGATGTGGCCTTCCACACTTGGGGCAGAAGGTGGCTGTGGGATGGGGATGGGTGGGACTTTGGTGTGACAACGCGCTCCTTGTGCTGTTTTCTCCTGGATTCACCTTTTTCCCCACATCAAGTGTCCAGCTGCTCGCGCCATCCCAATACTCCTCCCCCACTTTGGATGGTCTTGGCTCAGTAATTTCCAGGATTTAACAGACTTCTTTAAGCAATGTGCAGAAGACAAAAAAAACCTAACAATTCTGAAGAAGCCAATGCTTTAGAAATATGGAAGTATTTGTTAAAGGGATTGCTATGGGTCTACTAGCAGGAGGAGTGCAGTAGGAAGGGGAAACATTGTCAGGGTTTAATCAGATGATAGGAACAGGGAGAGGTGAAGGTGCTGGAGGTGGTGAGAGTGTTACAGAGAGGGGCAAGGGCCTGAACAGTGTTACAAAGCCAGTACGGATTGCTGCGCTGGAGGGGGTTGCAGTGGTAGGGAGGGACACACATTTTCTACTTATTCATTCATTCAATAAGGATGTCACTGATTGAGTCAGCATTCTTTGCCCCACAGCTAATTTCCCAGAGGGCAGCTCAGAGTCAGCCATATTGCTACGGGTCTGGAGTCACACGTAAACCATGGTGTCAGATGTCAGGTAACAATATCAGATGTCCTTCCCTCAAGGACAGACATGAACCAGTTAACTTTCTCCAGGTAATCAACACTATTTTTATGATGGCCTCACTAATGTCCTGTACAGATATAACATGACATGACATCCCAACTCCTAATCTCAATGCACTGACCAATGAAGGTAACCATCGCAAACATCTGCTTTACCAACCTGTCTACCTGTGACACCACTTTCAAAGAACCTTTTACCTGCATCCCTGGGTCTCTGACTGTACAAGTCCAGCTCTGGTCAGCTTGACCAGAGTGCAACACTGTGTATTTCTCCACTTGCTATTCGTAAACTCACTGGCCCACTCTCAGATAATCCTCTTCATTGTCCACTTTACCACCACTTCCTGTCTCACTTACAAACTTGCTAACCATGACTCCTGTATTACCATCCGAACCATTCATATAAATGATGCACAACAATTACCCAGCACCGAACCCCATGACACACCGTTGGTCACAGGCCTTCAGTTTGAGCAGCAACCCTCTATGAACATGCTCTGTCTCCTACAGTCAATCCTGTTTTTATCCAGTTGGTGAGTGATCCCTGATTATGTGTGATCTAAACTTATTAACCAGTCTGCCATGCAGAACCTTGTCAAAGGCCTTGCTAAAGTTAATGTGGACATCATCCACTGCTCCGCCTTGATCTATCACTTTTCTACCTCCACAAACACTCCATCCAGTTTGTGAGCCATGGTTTCCCATGCACAAAGCCATGCTGACCATCGCTGATCCATCCTTGCCTTTCCAAATGCATGATGATCTTTTCTCTCAGAATCTCCTCCAACAACTTACCCACCTCTTCCATCAGTCTCACTGGTCTATAGTGGCTGTTGATGATACAAATATTTCTGTGACGTGTCCTGTAAATTCCTCCCGAGCTTCTCACAGAGCGCTGGGATACATCTGATCATGTCCCAAGGTTTTATCAACCTTTTTTCATTTTAAACCATCCTGTTATCCAATGTGAACTCTGTTCAATACATCACATCATTGACCTTTCAGGGTCCCTATTCTCTCCCAAGCTAATACTTAGTCCCTGTTGAAACTTATCAAAATGCTTCCTAAATTTCAAATATACTTCGACTGCTACTAGCCTCCCCCACCCTTATATATTCTGCCTATTATGGTCACACCAAAATATAGAATCCAACAGATTTTTTTAAATTCCCCATTTATAAAACCACGCATCGCCCATTGCACAGACTGGGAGTGTTGTACACAGTGGAGGAGATCACACTGATAGGGATGGTTTAAAAGACGAAGCAATGTTGAGTAATAATGGGGGTTGCAATGGTGACAGCAGGTTTCAGCAAGTTGGAGGATATAGACCTGAAGGAGGTTACACAGATAGCATGGCTTTAGGGTCTGATGGGGGCTACACAGTAAAGAGGCTGTAGTAACTGGAGGCAGTTACACAGATAGGGACAGCAATAGTGATAGGCAGAATTCACAAAAACGGGGAGGATTGTAGGGTCAGCTGGGCACTACAGACATGAGACGAGTTGTATCAACTTGATGATGAACACAGGCAGGGAGGGTTGAGAGGTTTGGAGCAGATCACCATGATCGGCAGGAGCACGGAGACTGGAGATGTTATTGAATTGCAGAAGTTTCAAATCACTGTAGGCAGTCAGAGATCATGAGGGAGTGACAATGTCTGCTGGAGTTTCCTCAGATCTGGAGGATTGCAAAGACTTGATGATGTTGCATATGGAAGTACGGTTGTCGGGACTGAAGCTGGGAACAGAGATAGAGGGATAAGCAGGGGATTAGAAATATGGTGGGTAGTGGTCTCTGGTGGAAGTTCCGCATAGAGGGATGTTTTGTGGAACTGCAGGATCCTGCAGAGATGTGGAGAGCTGGAGGGGTTTCACTGAGCAAAGATGATTGGGAGGGGTGGAGCACTTTCCAGGGATAAGGATGTTGTTAGGTTGGGGAGGTTTACACAGGCAGGGATTGTTTAGGGACCGGAGCAGATGACAGAGGTAAAGACGGTTGTACAGATGGGAAGAACATACAGACATATGGAGGGTAGTCGTGACAGTAGATGTTTATAGATACAGGACGGTTTAGGTTGTGCAGATTATTTAGACATGGAGGATGTGGAATCGGACAGATTTTCCAGGAGATAACAAGGGTAATTTTGGTTGGAGACAGTTTCACAGATAAGGGAGCATTAGTAATCTCTTACAGTTGGTCAAAGTGGGAAGTGTTGTAGGGGACGGTGATGTTTACACAGATAGGGGTGTAAGAGCTGGAGAAGGTTATAGAGACGGGTGGATAGATAGAGAGACTGGAGGAGCTTGCATTGACAGGGTGTGTGCTGGCCACGGTTGGATGTCACACAGATAGGGAATCTTATAGGAGCTGGACTGGGAGAGTCACAGGCATTGGAGCGGGTTCTACAGATCGGAATGCTGCAGGGACCTGCGATGAATGGAGGGTCTTCACAGATTGATTGTGTCAATCAGTCTGGTGAGCAAGGTGAGGTAGATATGGAAAGCTTAAATCCAATGTATACCATCTTCATTTTCCAGACCAGAACTTCAATATCCCTCATAAGCCACAAATCACTAAACCTGCCCGCTTTTCCCTTCACTCTAACAGGGACAGATTTGCCCTGAATTCTTAATATCACACTTTTAAAAGGCTTCCATTTGCCAGTCATTCCTTTTCCTTCAAACAGACTCACCCAGTTGACAGTAGCATGATGTGGAGGAGCCGGTAGTGACTGGGATGGGCAAAGTTAAAAATCACACAACACCAGCTTCCAGTCCAGCAGGTTTATTTGGAGGCACGAGGTTTCAGAGGACTGCTTCATCAGGGGGTTGTGGAGCACAATCATAAGGCACAGAATTTATAGCAACAGGATTGCAGTGTCATGGAATGTAATACCAAGCACATTTAGTTTAAGTTTTCATCTTTTAGGATGATCATCTGCGCTTTGAAAGCTGGTGCTTTGAGATAAACCTGTTGGACTATAACCTGGTATTGTGTTATTTTTAATTCACCCGATTGACCTCGGCTAGATCCTGCCTCATGGCCCCAAACCTGGCCCTGCTCCAGTTTCACACCTTAATCTGTGGATCTGTCTGATCTTTTTCTGTAACTATGTTAAAACTAAGACAGTTGTGGTGACTGGACCCAAAGTGCTCTCCGACTGATACTTCAGTCACTTGCCCGACCACATTTTCAGAGGGGAGGTACAGTGTTGCACCCGCCTGAGTAGAGTTGGACCTTGTTAGAGTTGCATCTTGATTTAGGAAACATTCTTGGACACATTTGACAAATTGCGCTCAGTACGGGCCTTTTACCCTGTGGGTGAACCAGTCAATGCTGGGAAAATTAAAATCTCCAACCAATACTACTCTATTATTCCGACAGGTATTTCCAATGTCTCTACACATCAGCTCCTCTAGTACCTGCCAGCTATTTGGGGGTCTATAATACAGTCCCAACAGAGTGACCACCCCTGGTTTGTTTCTATGTTCTAAACATGTAGCCTCATTTGATGACTCTTTAAGCGTATCCTGTCTAAGCACTGGTGTTATGTCCTCCCTTATCGAAAGGACAACTCCCCTCCTCACTTACATGTCCTTCTGTCCCGCCTGTAGCTTCTGTATCCTGGAACACTGAGCTGCCAGTCCGGCCCTTCTCTCAGCCATGTTTCAGTTATAGCTATAATATCCCAGTCCCCAGAGCTAATCCATGCTCTGAGCTCATCTGCCTTACCAGTCAGGCCTCATGCATTGAAATAAATGAACTTTAAACCAGAAGTCTTTTCCCTCCCTCGTCTGTGGCCCTGGATATCCTGAATAGGAAACTTGCTCTCGATGGCTAATGTATTTTCTCCTCAGTTTTCGATGGTCCCTCTCTTAATCAGAGTCCCAATTTCCTGCCAAAGTAGTTTAAACCTCCCAGGGTAACACGAGCAAATCTCCCCGCAGTGATACTGATGCCCCTCTGGTTCAAGTCTAACCTATTCCCCCCCTTATACAGGTCACCTCTATCCCAGAAGAGATCCCAATGATCCAAGAACTGAAAACCCTGCCCCCTCCAACAGCTCCTCAGGCATACATCCACCCCCCCCCGGCCTATCTTTCTATGTCTATCCTCACTGGGGTAGGTGGCACCAGGAGTAATCTAGAGATCACTGCCCTTGGGGTCCTGCTTTTTAACTTCTTACCTAATGCCTGATACTCATTTCCCATTGTGTCCATGAAGAGGGAGTAGTAAAGGCAGCAAGTCCAGCAAATACAGATCAGGCGAGATCGTGAGTTTGATGAAGAAAACACAGTGCAATAAAACCAGGTGAAGCCATTCACAAGGATAGGGAGTGCAACGGGGTCCTTAGAAATGGCTGTGAAATATCCTTGTCAGATCCTATGAAGGAAAAGCCACAAGGTACTTTGTCAGTATAGTTAGAATAAAAGGGTAACTGAGGAAAGGGTGAGGCCTATTAGAAACCAAAGAAACAATCTATGCATGGAGCCAGAGGAAATAGGTGAGGTCTTCAATGAATACTTCCCATCTGTATTCACACAGGAGAAAGGCATCGTAGCCGGGGATTTCAGGCAGGATGGTGAGGTTCTATAACATGTTAAGATCAATAAGGAGGAGGTATTAAATATTTTCACAGGCATAAAAAGGTGCAGAAATCCCCAGTGCCCAATGAATGTATCCCAGGCTGCTACGGGAGGTAAGGGAGGAGATTGCTGGGGCTCTGGTGGATATATTTACTATTTTGCTGGCCACAGGTGAAGTGCTGAATGACTGGAGGATCGCTAATGTGGTTCCTTTGTTCAGGAAGGGCAGCAGAGATAGGCCAGGTAATTACAGAGCAGATAGTCTGACAGCAGGGGGAGGGAAATCATTGGATACCACCCTGAGGATGAATCAAAACTTGCAAATGCAAGGATCAACTCGGATAAGTCATCACGGATTTGGTAGAGGAAGATACTGTAGGAGGAATTCAGTTTAGTTTTTTGAAATGGTGTCTAAAAGTACTGAAGAAGGCAGTGCAGATGATGTGGGTTACATGGAGTTCATTAAGGCCTTTGACAAGTTCCCACATGGAAGGCAGATCCAAAAGGAAAGAGCCCATGGGATCCAAGGCAAGTTGGCAAATTGGATACAAAATTGGTGTATAATCTTTTCCGTGGTTTGAAGTTGTTTCACCAGCGGGTGTACCACAGGGATCTGTGCAGGAACGATCGCTGGTTATTCTGGGGAATAATAACTTTGATGTGAAAGCAGAAGATATCATTAGTCTGTTGCAGATGACATGAAAGGTGAGGATGTTGTTCAGAGTGAGGGGGATGGTCTCAGGCTACAGTCTGATGACGATCTGATGATAATCTGAGCAGAGTTTAGTTCTGATCAATGTGAGGTCATACCCTGTGGGAGGTACGATAAGCGAAGGACAGACAAAATGAATGCTTGGACCTTGCGGAGTGCTGAGGAACACAGGGACCTCAGTGGACAACTCAAAGATGCCTGAAGGTGTCAGCACAGGTGGACCGGGTGGGGAAGGCACCTGAACTGGGAGCAGGAGGGGGACCCACATCCTGATGGGGCAAATTGCTAGAGTTGCTTGAGAGGATATAATTTAATCTGGCAGGGTGTTGTATCTTAAACAGTCGAAGGGTCAGAAAGAAGATTGAGGCTGGTACACAAGTTAAACAGAGCCATTTCAAGAGATAAGGCAGGCAAGAACATAGCAGGGAATGGGGGAAAACTAATGATTAAACTGCATTTATTTCAATGCAAGGGGCCTGACAGCTAAGGAAGATGAACTCAGGACATGGATTTGAATATGGGACTGGGAGATTATAGTTATTACAGCAACACAGCTGAGGGAGGGGCAGGACTGGCAGCTCATTGTTTCAAGGTAGAGGGACTGCAGGAAGCATCGAAGGGGAGACAAGAGAGGATGTGTGGTGATGTGTTTTGATTGCATGACTCATCCCAGCAGTACTTAGAGAGGATATTCCTGTGGGATCACCCAGCGAAGCTATGTTAGTGGAACTGAGAAATAAGAATGGGTCATCACTTCGATTTGATTGTCCTACTAATCCCTAATAACAAGTGGCAGACTGAGGAACAAATATGTCGGGAGATCTCAAATGTCAATCATAATAATAGGGCTGTTATGGTAGATGGTGTTTTAACTTTCCATCTTAGACCAGGACTGCCAGTGTTCAGCGTTTGCAAGGGAGGAATTTGGTCATTGATTTCCAGTAAACTTGCAATCAATATATAAATGGCCTGAAAACAGAATTGGGCAAAATCTGACCTCCCTTTGGGAAACAAGGTAGGGAAAGGGACTGAGGTGTTAGTGGGAAAGCATTTTGCCAAAGTGACCACAGTTCTATTAGTCTGGAAACAGCTATGGAAAAGAATGAATGTTTGGACCTTGCGGAGTGCTGAGGAACACAGGGACCTGAGTGGACAACCCAAAGATGCCTGAAGGTGTCAGCACAGGTGGACCGGGTGGGGAAGGCCGATGTGCATGACTTCTGGATATGGCTAAGATCCTAAACAAATTGTTCTTCCAGGACTTACTGTGCACCAAGACTGGGGTACTCAGATTACTACGTTACAACACAATTGGAGTACACTATGCAATTCTAGTCTCCCTGCTGTCAGAAGGATTTTGTGAAACTTGAAAGGGTTTAGAAAAGATTAATGAGATGTTTCCAGGGTTGTTGCTGAATAGGCTGGGGCTATTTTCCCTGGAGCATCAAAGGTGATTGCAGAGTCTATTTACAGAGAAAGCGAAGTCTGGCAAGCGAGAATGTACCCCAGTGTAATACAGTGACAGACCTGTCCCCACCAGTACTGTACCCCAGTGTTGTACAGTGACAGACCTGACCCCACCAGTACTATACCCCAGTGATATGCAGGGTGAACCTGCAGACATTTATATAAACATGTTTATATACATTTACCCCTTCAGCTAACACTATGGGCAATTTAGCATGGCCAATTCACCTAAACTGCACATGTTGGATTGTGGGAGGAAACCGGAACAGCAGGAGGAAACCCACACAAACACGAAAAGAATGTGCAAAATCCACACAGACAGTTGGCTGAGGAAGGAATTGAAACCGGGTCTCTGGTGCTCTGAGGCAGCAGTGCTAACCACTGTGTCACTGTGTCACCGTGCCACCCCAAGCAGGGGAGTGGAGATGATCCTGGTAGTTATAGACCTGTGAGCCTTACTTTGATTCTGGGTAAAGTGTTGGAAAGGCTTGTTGGGGATAGGATTTATAATCATCTGGAGATGAGTTAGTTGATTAGGGATAGTCAACACGATTTTGTGAAGGGTAGGTCGTGCCCTCGCAAACCTTATTGAGTTCTTTAAGAAGGTGAACAAAGAGATGGATGAGGGTAAAGCAGTTGGTGTGGTGTATATGTATTTCAGTAAGGCGTTTGTTTAGGTTCCCCATGGTAGGCTTTTGCCGATAATACGGAGGCATGGGATTTTGGGCGATTTAGCAGTTTGGATCAGAAATTGGCTCACTGAAAGAAGGCAGAGGGTAGTAGTTGATGGGAAATATCGATCCTGGAGTTCAGTTACTGGTGGGTACTGCCAGGATGTGTTTTGGGTCCACTGTTGCTGTCAATTATATAAATGACCGGAATGAGGGCATTGAAGGATGGGTTAGTAAATTTGCAGAAGACACTAAGGTCAGTAGAGTTGTGGATATTGACGAAGGATGTTGTAGGTTACAGAAAGGGTTAGATAAGCTGCACAGCTGGACTGAAAGTTCGCAAATGGAGTTGAATGTGGAAAGGTGTGAGGCGATTCACTCTGGAGGGAGTAACAGGAACACAGGGTACTGGGATAATGGTAAGATTGTTGGTAATGCAGATGAACAGAGAGATCTCTATGTCCATGTACAGAGATCCTTGAAAGTTTCCACCCAGGTTTATGGGTTTTTTAAGAAGCCATTCAGTGTGTGAGCTTGTCTTGGTAGAGGGATTGAGTTTCAGAACCATTAGATGATGCTGCAGCTGTACAAAATTCTGGGTGTGGCCACATTCTTTCAGGTCACTGCATTACAGGATGGATGTGTAAATGATTCAGAGCAGATTTACTAGGAAGTTACCCAGTATGAAGGGAAGGTCTTATGAAAGGAAAGGCTGAGGGACTTCAAGCTGTTTTTGTTCAAAAGAATGTGTTTGAGGTCAATTAATTGAGACATATAAGATAATCAGCATGTGAGATGGGTTGGACAGTGAGAGTCTTTACTCTTGGGTGGCGATGCCTACCACGAGGGGAGATAGCTTTACATTGAGGTAGATATAATAGATATATAGATATGGGACAGATGCCAGAGGTAGGTTTTTTACTCAGAATAGTCGGGGCATGGAATGCATTATCTGGAACAATGGTAGACTCACCAACTTTAAGGGCATTTAAATGGTCATTGGATGGGCATCTGGACAAGAATTGGAATAGTGTTGGCTACTTGGGCTTCAGATTGGTTCCACACGTTGGTGCAAAATCGAAGGCCAAAGGGTCTGTATTGCACTGTCATGATCTGTGTTCTAGTGGGCAAATATATGGGATGGAGAGGAAAGACATAAAAGCAATTTTAGGAGAAAAGTTTCGACACAGAGGATGGTGCAGTTATGGAATGAGCTTCCAGGGGAAGTGGTAGAGAAATGTTCAATTTGGGCAGGTACGTGCCTCGTCTCTCTGGGGTGGAGAATTCTGTTGCCTCAGGTTCTGGTGTAGCTTCACTAAAGAGAGAGAGAGAGAGAGAGAGAGAGAGAGAGAGAGGGAGAGAGAGAGAGAGAGAGAGAGGGAGAGAGAGAGAGGGAGAGAGAGAGAGGGAGAGAGAGAGAGAGAGAAAGTGCGAGATATTAAGTGATATCACCAGAGTGCTGGAAGATATCAGGATCACCCAACTCTGTTGGAAGAACAGGTTTTGCTTCATCATGCACTGGTATAACCGGTCAGGAATGAGCAACCTGTGAGCGGGTGAAGTGATGGCCGAATGGTTTTATTGCTAGAGCAGGTACCCAAAACCTCAGCTAATGTTCACGGGAGACAGGTTTGAATCCCACCATCAGAAATGGTGGAATTTGAAATCAATAATTTTAAAAACAGTAATTAACAATCCACAAATAAGTATGAGATGATTGCTGATGTACAAAAAACCCAAACACTTGTCCTTTCAGGAAAGACATCTGCCCATCCTGATATGGTCTGCACGACATCCCCACAGCAAAGTGTTTGCCTCTCAAAGACCCTCTGAAATAGCAGAGCAAGTTACTCAGCTCAAGGTCAGCGAGGGCTGGGCAAGAAAGGCTGGTCAGCCAGAGACACCCAAATCCCATACCTGATTCAATAAATAATCCATTAGGATGGTCCCACTGGAACTGTGCTGGGAGCAGTGTCCTGGCCAATCATGTCAGTAGGTTTATGGACAGGGCTTTAAACTGACAGAGAGGATGCAGGGACAGGCTTCAGGTGAAAGGAGCTTTCAAAATCCAGAGAGAAAACATGGAGCATCGGAACAGTATGTGAGTGCAGCTGAAGACAAGCAGAACGGAGCAGGAAGGGACAGAGTTGAACTAAAATTGTACATCAGAGAATAGATTTGTGACAGAAAATTGTGGGAAAGAATAAGTTGTGTTTTTTTTTAAATGGACAACGTTGCTGCAATAAGGTCGATGGATTTGAGACACAGAGATAAAAGTGATTTAGACAGCTGGGAGACATGAATACAGGGTGAACAAAAATATTCAGTGGTTCACAATCTTGTGCAAACTCAGGCAAAACGGACAACACAAACAATAATGGATAACAAAGGCATTACAGAGAAAGCATTTGGCCTCAGATCATGAAGTAGAGTCAGTCTGAATGTAAATTCTGGTTACTACTTGCCAAGGACACAAGCAGCAGAATAGTTTTAGCCTCCGAACAGCATTTCATTGTTCATCACTGCATTACACAGGAACTCATTGAAATTTTCTAAAAAGGGCATTGTGGTAATTTTGGAAAACTTCAATAATTGTATAATCTGGGACAATCACACAGACAACATTGATATTGGAAAAGGAGCTCGGAGATTTTGTTTTCAGTGTTTCTTTGAAAAACACATTGTGCAATTGACTAGAGACATAACTATCGCAGAGCGACCGTGTAATGAAACTTAGCGAATGAGTAATGTCACCTGCAGAGATCTTTCGGGAAATTGTGATAAAGTGCAGTTTAAATAAATATAAAGTTTTAAAGTGAATCACAGAAAGGACAAGCTACTTTAGAAACAAAAATAGCCAATTACATGTGTGTGAGAGGAGAACTGACCAAGATAAACAGTCTAAACAGACTGAAATATGTGGCTGGAAATGAACAATGGCAAACATTTGAAGGAACAGTGTAAAACACAACAGAAGGTCATTCGATTGAAACAGTAAAACCCTCAGCAAGAAATTCCCACTGATCCCTCACTCAGGACAAAAGGGATCATACTAGATTATGAGGCTGAGAAGATCACCAAAAAGTACTTAAAATCCTGAAGTGAGAGAGTACTTTATGAGTAAATGTTAATGGATTGGAATGGGTCTGCTCTCAGGAGGAGGGCTGTGGGAAGGGGAACCATGGTCAGGGTTCATTGACACAATAGGAACAGGGAGAGGTGAAGGTGCTGGAGGTGGTGAGAGTGTTACAGAGAGTGGTCAGGGTGTTACAAAGCCAGGACGGATTGCTGCAGCTGGAGGGGTTTGCAGAGGTACGGAGGGACATAGGTATTTTTATATATTCATTCATGGGATGTGGGTGTCACTGCCTGGAACAACATTCTTTGACCCCATGATAATTACTGAGAGGGTAGCTCAGAGTCAGCCATATTGCTGTGGGTCTGGAGTCACATGTCGGCCAGACCAAGTTAGAATATTTGATGTCCTTCCCTAAAGGAGGTTAGTGAACTAGATGAATTCTTCTTACTGATCAACAATGTTTTTATGGTGGCCCCATCAATGTCTTTTACAGATTCAACATGACATCCCAACTCTTACTCTTAATGCTCTCCCCAATGAAGGTAACCATCCCAAACACCTGTTTCACCAGCCTGTCTACCTGTGACACCACATTCAAAGAACTGTGTACCTGGTTCACTGACTTACAACACTACCCAGGGCCCGAACATTAACTGTACAAGTCCCACCCTGGCTTGTTTCACCAAAATGGAACACCCCACATTTATCTAATTAAACTCTATCTGCTTTTCTTCAGCCCACTATCCCAGCAGGACTGTTCATCCTGTTGTATCATAGATAACCTTCTTCACTGTCCACTTTACCACCAATTTCAGTGTCACCCAAAAACCTTACTTACCAGGAAACCAATATTCCCATCCAAACCATTTAGCCAAATGACAAACAACAGGGGACCCACTCCACCGCTGGTCACATGCCTCCAGTCAGAAAAACATGTCTCCCACCACCCTCTGTCTCCTACCATCAGGCCAATTTTGTTTCCTGTTCACTAGCTCCTCCTGAATGCCATATCCTTTTACATTGATCTGAGCTTATTACCCAGTTTACCAGACAGAACACACAACACAGAACAGTTCAGCCCAAGGCCCTTCAGCCATGATTTCATGCCAATCTTTTATCCAACTGTAAGATCAAACTAACCTACATACCCTTCATTTTACTGTTATCCATGTGTCTGTCCAAGAGTCTATTAAATGTTCCGAAAGTATCTAATTTTACTCCCACCATTGGCAGTGCATTCCAACCACCTACCATTCTCTATCCTCTTATCCATCCTTCAATCACCTTAAAATTATGCTGCTTTGTAATGGCCATTTATTCCATGGGAGGAAAAGACTGTGACAATTCACTCTCTCTGTGTGATTCTCATCACCTTGTTCACCTCTACCAGGTCGCCCCACTCCCTTCTTCACTCCCATGAGAAAAGCCTTAGCTCCCTCAAACGTTCTCCATAAGAAATGCCCTCCATTCCAGGCAGCATCCTGGTATATCTCCTGTGTACACTCTCTAAAACTTGCACATCCTTCCTGTAACAGGGGACCAGAACTGAACACAATATTCCAAGTGTGGTCTCACCAGGACGCTATACAGATGCAGAAAAACCTCACGGCTCTTGAAATCAATCCCCCTTCTAAGGAAAACCAACACAACATATGCCTTTTTAACAACCCTATCAACGTGCATGGCGATTTTGAGGGATCTATGGACACGGACCCCATGATCTCTCTGTTTCTCCACACTGCCTTTCACGCTGTATTCTATATTCAGGTTCGACCTTCCAGAATGAATCACTTCACACGTTTCCAGAGTGGACTCCATCTGCCACTTCCAGCCCAGCTCTGCGTCCTGTCAATGTCCCATTGCAACCTACAACAGCCCTCCACATTCCCCACCACTCCACCAACCTTCAGGTGATGGGCAAACTTACTAACCCACTCTCCAACATCCTCATCCAAGTCATTTATAAAAATCACAAAGAGCAGAGTCCCAGAGCCGATTGTTACAGAACCCCACTGGTCACTGAGCTCCAGGCTCAATACTGTCCATCTGCTGCCACCCTCTGTCTTCTCTGGGCCATCCGATCCTGTATCCAGACAGACAGATTTCCCTGTATCCTAATTATCCTTCTTTTCTGAATGAGCCATCAACGTATTCTATCATATCCTCAAATAATTCAATCAAGTTTGTGAGGCATGACCTGACCGCTCACAAACCCATGCTCACTCTCACTAATTTAACTATGGTTTTCCAAGTAGTCATAAATCCTGTCTTTAGAGTCCTCGCCAATAATCTGCACACCACAGACATTCGACCAAATCTGTAATTCCCAGAATTCTACCTCCGTAACATGGCCCGGACTTTACAAATGTTCCCCCCTCTGCCATGTATCCCAGAAGGGCACTGGAGGGTGGTGGGGGTTATAGAGATAGAGAGGAATATCAGGACAGGAGGATTTTGCAGGCATTAGGAGGGTTGAAATGCCAAAAGGAGGCTTCAGTAATTGTGAGGTTTCATGGTGATGAAGGCATTTGAGGAGGGAGGGAGGGAGGGAGGGAAGATTGTAGGGAATTAAGAGGTTTCACAGTTTAGTTGCTTTGTTAGGACTGTAAGAGGTTACTGAGTTGGGGAGGGTGTAAGCACTGGTCGATATTACATCAACATGTGGTTTTGGTCGCAATGGCATGAAGAGGATTCAGGAAGCTGGAGAGTATGGGGTCTGAACGAGGTTACACAAATGGGAAGAGTTGTCAGGAGTGCAGGTGTTTACAGAGACAGCAATGGCCTGATCTGGAGCAGAGGACCCAGATTGGGAGGTATGTGGGGACTGGAGGTGGTTTCACAGGGAAGGAGGACCATAGACCCACAGGGGGTTACAGAAATGTGGAGAGCTGTAGGGCTGACGGGTTCATGGAGTTGGGAATTTTGGGAGGGATAGAGAAGTTTACAGGGAAAAGGATGTTTGTAGGACAGGGCTGGATTACACAGACAGGGACTGTTTTAGGGAGCTGAGCAGATTACAGAGATAAAGAAGTTTGTATCATCTGGCGGAACAAACAGAGATATGGAGGGTCATCGTGATTGAAGATGTTTATAGATACAGGAAGGCATGGGTTCTGGGGGTTATTTAGACATGGAGGCTGTGGAATCTGGATTCTTTTTTGAGAGATTGGGGTTGCAATTTTGATTGGAGACAGTTTCACAGCTAAGGGAGCATAGCACAAACAGGAGGACCTTCCTGTGATAGGAAGGGTTCAAGTGGAGAGTGATGTTTACACAGATGGGGATAAGAGCTGGAGAAGGTTATGGAGATGGGTAAATGGATGGAGATACAGGAGGAGCTTACATTGACGGGGTGGGTGATAGTGACGGGAGGATGTTACATTGTTAATGAGTCTTGTAGGAATAGGATCGGGAGAGGCACAGACACTGGAATGGGAGCTACAGATCGTGAGTGTTGCAGGGACCTGAGAGGATAACACAGATAGGGATGGTGGTACGGTCTCCACAGACTGATGGCGTTTTAGGGACTGGAAGAGGTTTGGTAGAGAGGGAGGGCTGGAAGAGCTGCAGGAGCTGAGGGAGAGTTGAAGAGTTGGAGCAGTTCACAGAGGGAGGGTTCTCTGACAGGAGTAGGTCACAGATAGTGAGGTTTGTGTGGCTGGAGAAAGTTAAAGAGAGGGGAGTTTTCGGGTCCAGAAGATATTACACTGACAGGGACAGTTGAAGAGACTGAAGCAAAAATGCATGGAGAAGGTTACACAGATAGGGAGGTGAGTAGGGACTGAAGGTGAATACACAGACATGGAGGGTTGTATTGTTAGACGGAGCTGAGAGGGATAGGGACTGGTGTAGGGATGAAGGTTGTGTTTTTTTAGAAAGTTACACTGATACAGACAGTGTTAGGGAGTGTTGAATGGACTACAGAAGAGCTCAGAGAGAATTAATTATGGGGAGTGGAGGAGATTACAGACACAGAGATGGCTGTCGGTTTGAAAAGAGCTTCAACAGATCCTCAGTGCTGTAAGGCTGGAGGAAGGTTACAATAATAAGGGTTACCTACACTTAATGACTTTTTTGATATAGAGAAAGTCTCAGAACGGGACTGTCAAAAGGAAGTATAGACAGTCCAGATGGGTTTACAGAGATATAAATGTTTTTGGGGGCTTCAGGGTGGAACAGTGATTGGGAGTGATGTAACAAATAGCAACAGTTATAGGGACGGTTCTAAAAGCAGGAAGAGGTGACAGTCATATCGATCGTGGTAAGAACTGGAGAAGCGTACATCGCCAAGGAATGTTTTAGAGACTGTTGGAGATTAAACATATAAGGAGAGTATTGGAGATGAGGCAAGGTTCAAGAGACAGGGACGGTTGACAGGACTGGACAATAACCTGAATAGAATCTCCACAGTGTGGAAACAGACCATTCGGCCCAACAAGTCCACATCAACCTTCTAAAAAGCATCCTAACCAGACCCATCCCTCTCTCTGTCCAATAAACCCTGCATTTCTCATGGTGAACTCACCTAAACCACACTTGCCTGAATATTACAGTCAATTTATGATGGCCAATCCACGTATCGTGCAAATGTTGGACGATGGCAGGAAACCAGAGCACCCAGAAGAAAACCACACAGTCATGGGGAGAACATGCAAAGTCCACACAGACAGTCGGCCAAGGCTGGAATTGAATCCAGGTTCCAGGCACAGTGAGGCTGATTATACAGAGCACTGCAGAGATTGGACTAGGTCACAAAGGTTTATTGGAACAGGAGGAAAATATAGTCAGGAACAGGAGAAGTTTACATAGATGGTGTCCATGAGAGGGACTGGAGGAGGTTAACGCAATAGGGAAGGTTGTGGATTATCTCTACAATTAAAGGTAGGGACAGTTGGGGAGACTGGATGAAGTTCGTCATACTCAGAGTTGTACATATTGGGTGAGGTTACTGAGTTAGCAAGGATTCTATGGACTGGCTGAGGTTATGGACAGATGCAGTTGTGGGAATGAGAGTTGTTCCAACAATTGAGAGGATACTTCAGGCACATGGATGGTTTTACTGGCTGCAGGATGTTCGAGAGCTCGGAAGGCTAGTCGTGACTGGAGGTGGTTCAGAGGTAAGGAATATTGTAGTGATGGGAGTTAGTCACAGAGACAGAGAAGATTGAAGAGAGAGAGAGGGGGCAAGTTTATAGATCTCGGGAGCGTTCAGGTGGCTTCAAACGTTACACATAGGGAAGGTTGGTAGAAAACGCTGTAGGAACTGGAGCAGTCTGTACAGACAGTGAGGTGAAATGGATGGTGGAAGGTTAGAGGTAATGAGGTGCTGGAGGACAGGATGGAGGAGTGCTGTGGTGACTTGAGAAGGCTACAGTGGCATCACGTGCTGAAGAGGCTGGTGGAAAGTACATAGATGGGGAGGTCAGTATGGGCTGGATGTTACAGACAGAGTGGGCTGTAGGTGCTAGGCAAGATGACAGACGTAAGGATTTTTTATAGTGTTTTGGTGATATGGTCATAACACTAGGTTTCAAAGTCGTTTTGGAAAAATATAAGGATAGGGCAGAAGTGAAGAGGCCACATTTGTGGAAGCCCCCTCATCATTAGAATATCACCACCACTGGGCATTATCACGATCACGGAACAGGATCTGCCAAACACAGACTGGGAGGAACTATTTGCTCTTTCATATTCAGAAAGAGGAAGTATGTTAAAGTGATACAGGGAGAATTCAAGGCCAGTGTGTTCTCCAAAGAGTGAATGACAAAGGCAGTAACTCCAGTGAATACTGGTCAAGCGATATCATGAGTTTGATAATGGAAATACAATGCGATGAAAACAGGCAAAGACCGATTAACATATAAAAAATGCAAAGGGATCCTTAAAATGACGGGCAAATAATGGGCATGAAATATCCTTGGCAGATACTATAAAGGAGAGGCCACAAGGTATTTAGTGAGTACAGTTGGAGGAAGAGGATTCCCTGGCAAACGGTGAGGCCTGTTAGAAACCAAAGGGACACTCTGTGCATGGAGCCAGAGGAAGTAGGTGAGAACTTCAATGAATACTTCCCGTCTGTATTCACACAGGAGAAAGGCATTGTAGCTGGGAATTTCAGTTGAGATGGTGAGGTCATGTAAAGATCAATAAGGAGGAGGTCTTAAATGTTATCACAGTCATAAAGGTGGAGAAATCCCCAGTGCCCAATGAAATGTATCCCAGGCTGCTAAGGGAGGTAAGGGAGGAGATTGCTGGGGCCCTGGTGGATATATTTAATACTTTGCTGGCCACAGGTGAAGTGCTGAATAACTGGAGGATCGCTAATGTGGGTCATTTGTTCAAAAAGGGCAACAGGGATAGGCCAGGTAATTACAGAGCAGATAGTCTGTCAGCAGGTGAAGGGAAATTATTGGGAACAATTGTGAGGAAGAATCAACACTTCCAAAGGCAAGGAACACCTCGGCAGCGTCATCACGGATTTGGTAGAGGGAGATACTGTCTGAGGAATTCAGTTCAGTTTTTTTGAAATGGTATGTAAAAATATTGATGAGGGCAGTGCAGATGATGTGGTTTACATGGACTTGAATAAGACCTTTGACAAGGTCCCTCATGGAAGGCTGGTCCAAAAGGGAAGAGCCACTGGGATCCAAGGCATGTGGATACAAAATTAGTGGATAGACTTCTTCGTGTTTGAAATGCTTTCACCATCGGGTGTACCACAGGGATCTGTGCAGTGACCATTGTTGGTTATTCTGTGGAATAATAACTCCGATGTGAAAGCAGAAGGAATCATTAGTAGGTGTGCAGATGACATGAAAGGTGAGGAGGATGGTCTCAGGCTGCAGTCAGATATCAATCAGATGATAAACTGAGCACAGTAATGGCAGATGGAGTTTACGTCTGATCACTGTGAGGTAATGCACTGTGGGAAGTCTCATAAGCAAAGAATGTACATCATGAATGGTAGGTCCTCCTGGAGAACTGAGGAGCACAGGTGGGCAAGTCCCTGGATGTCTGAAGGTGTCAGCACAGGTTGACAGGGTGGGGAAGGCACCTGAACTGGGAGCAGGAGGGGGACCCACATCCTGATGGGGCGAATTGTTAGAGCTGCTTGAGAGGATATAATCTAATCTGGCAGGGTGTTGGAACTTAAACAGTCATAAGGCCAGAAAGAAGATTGAGGTTAGTGCACAAGTTAAAGACAGCAATTTCAGCAGAAAAGGCAGGCAAGAACATAGCAGGAAATGGGGGAGGGGGAACTGATGATTAAACTGCATTTATTTCAATGCAAGGGGCCTGACAGCTAAGGAAGATAAACTCAGGGCATGGATTGGAACATGGGACTGGGATATTATAGTTATCACAGAAACACAGCTGATGAAGGGACAGGACTGGCAGTTCATTGTTTCAAGGTGGAGATGCTACAAGAAGTATCGAAGGGGAGGCAAGAGAGGACGTGTGGTGGTGGGTTTTCAATAGATTAGATTAGATTACTTACAGTGTGGAATGAATTATCACAGCAGTACTTAGAGAGGATAGTCCTGTGGGATCGCCCAGTGAAGCTATGTTAGTGGAACTGAGAAATAAGAATGGGTCATCACTCTGACACGATTGTCTTACTGACCCCGAATAATCCGTGGCAGACTGAGGAACAAATATGTCGGGAGATCTCAAATATCAACTATAATACTAGGGCTGTTATGGTTGGGGTTTTTTAACTTTCCAAACCTAGACTGGGACTGCCAGTGTTCAGTGTTGAAGGGAGGAATTTGGTAATTGAGTTCCAGAAAACTCCCAATCAATATGTAAATGGCCTGAAAAGAGAAAGGGGCAAAATCTGACCTCCCCTTGGATAACAAGGTAGGGAAAGGGACTAAGGTGTGAGTAAAGCATTTTGCCAAAGTGACCACAGTTCCATTAGTTTGAAAACAGCAATGGAAAAGGACAGGGCTGGTCCACAGGTTCAAGTTTTAAAATGGGGCCAGACTAATCATGATCGTACGAGCCAGGAACTTTCAAAAGGTGATTGGGGAGTCTATTTGCAGGGAAAGGAAAGTCTGGCAAGTGAGAATATTTTAAAAGTGAGATAAATTGAGCGATCACCACCAGCATGTTCCTGTTTGTGTGCAGCTCAATGCTGACAGCATTCGGAAACACTGGTTGTCTATTGAGGGTCTGGTCAAGGAAAAGGGGGCACATGTCAGGTATAGCCAACTGGATCAAGGGAATCCCTGAGGATCACAGGGACTGTAGGAATACACTTTGGGTAGAAATCAGAAATACAGAAAGGGTACATGAAATAGCCTCAGCAGAAAATGATAAGGAAAATCCAAGAGTGATCGTATAAATATATTGAATAAAAGAGTAACTCGAGACAAAATAGAGTCCCTTAAAGATCAATGAGACCATTGATGTGTGGAACAGCAGGATATGGCTATGAACTTAAACACATTTTTTTACTCCAGACCTTACTGTGGAGAAAGACTGGGGAACTCAGGGAACAAGAGTAAGACGTTCGACCACATTTGGAGTTCTCTGCAATTCCAGTGTCCCCGCTATAGGAAGGATGTTGTGAAAATTGAAAGTGCTCAGAAAAGATTGACAAGATGTTTCCAGGGTTGTTGCTGAATAAGCTGGGGTTATTTTCCCTGGAGCATCGGAGACTGAGTGGTGACCTGACAGAGGTTTATATAAACATGAGGGGTATGGATAGGGTAAACAGTCAAGGTCTTTTCCCAGGGCTTGGAGAGTCCAAAACTAGAGGGCATAGGTTTAAGGTTAAAGGGGAAAGGTTTAAACGGCACTGAAGGGACAGCTTTTTTATGCACACGATGGTGTGTGCATGGAATGAGCTGAGAGAGAAAGTAGCAGATACTGATATCATGACAACATTTAAAAGGTATCTGGATGGGTAGATGAATAATAAGGGTTTAGAGATACATGGGCCAAATGCTGATAAATGGGATGGATTTATTTAGATCTTCTGGTCAGCATCGACGAGTTGGACCAAAGGGTCTGTTTCCATGCTGCCCATCTCAATGACTTAAAAAGAGGTATGTTATAGAAGAGGTGGTGCTGGAGATTTTACAACACAAAGGAATGGAAAGACCCAGGACCTGATTAAGTGTATCACAGGACATTGTGCAATGCTCGGGAAGAACTTCTGGAGCCACGAGCAAAGATATTTGTACCATTGACAGCCATGTGTGATGTGCTGGAAAGGCTGGAGGGTGGCATAATGGTGGCAGTGAAAGAGGTTTTTTGCAATTACAAAGGGATCTTGATGAAATGGGTGAATGGGTGAAAAACTGTAGATGGTATTCAATCTGAATAAATGCGAGGAAGTGCACTTGGTAAAACAAACAAGGGTAGAGTTTATACAATTAATGTTCAGGCTTCAGTTCGTGTTTTAGAGCAGAGGGACCTCCAGGTTCAGGTACATAATTCTTGAAGGTTGCATCACAGGATGGATAAGACAGTGCTTGACATGCCTGACTATGACTCAGTCCATTGAGTGGAGGATTTAGGACGTCATGTTGAGATTATGCAGACATTTAGGAGGCCTCTTCTGCACTACTCTGTCGAGTTCTGGTCACCCAGTTATAGGGAGGATATTATTAAGCTGCAGGGGGTTCAGAAGAGATTTACCAAGACGTTGCTGAATATGAAAGACTTGAGTTCTGAAAAATGGCTGGATAGGCTAAGTCTTTTTTCACTGGAGCCTGGAGGTTGAGATGTGATGTTATAAAAGTTTATTTTTAAAAAAATTAGGTATATAGATTGATTTAATGGTAGTTCCCTTTTCCGTAGGATGGGGGAGTCTCAAGAGGAGGGACCACATTTTTAAGATGAGAAGAGAGAGATGTTCAAAAAAAAAGACATGGGGGCAAATTGTTCCACAGAGAGTGTTTTGATTGTGGAATGAACTTCCTGCGGAAGGGTGGACGTGGTTACAATTACAACGTTTAAAAGACAGAGATACTAAACGAATATTTTGCATCAGTTTTTACTGGGGAAAAGGATATGGAAGTAGAAAATGTAGGGAAATAGATGGTGACACCTTGCAAAATGTCCATATTACAGAGGAGCAAGTGCTGGATGTCTTGAAATGCTAAAGGTGGATAAATTCCCAGGACCTGATCAGATGTACCCTTGAAATCTGTGGGAAGCTAAAGAAGTGATTACTGGGCCTCTTGCTGAGATATTTGTATCATCGATAGTCACAGGTGAGGTGCCGGAAGACTGGAGGTCGGCTAACGTGGTGCCACTGTTTAAGAAGAGTGGTAAGGACAAGCCAGGGAATTATAGAGGCAGTGAGCCTGACGTCGGAGGTGGGCAAGTTGTTGGAGGGAATCCTGAGGGACAGGATGTACATGTATTTGGAAAACCAAGGACTGATGAGAGATAGAGATTTGTGCGTGGGAGATCATGTCTCACAAACTTGACTGAGTTTTTTGAAGAAGTATCAAAGAGGATTGAAGAGGGCTGAGCGGTAGATGTGATCTATATGGACTTCAGTAAGGCGTTCGACAAGGTTCCCCATGGGAGACTGATGAGCAAGATTCGATCTCATGGAATACAGGGAGAACTAGGCATTTGGATACAGAACTGGCTCAAAGGTAGAAGACAGAGGGTGGTAGTGGAGGTTTGCTTATCAGACTGGAGGTTTGTGACCAGTGGAGTGCCACAAGGATTGGGCCTAAGAATGGTGAATAGCCAAAGGTAAGTGAGTCCAAAACTTGAGAGTACAAACGGGACGTAAAAGTGCAAAGATTTAAAGAGGGAGCTGAGGGGCAACATTATCCACAGAGGATGGTGCACAGACTGCCAGGGGAACATGGGAGAAACAAGAACAATGACAACATGGAAAAGACTTTTGGGCAGGTACATGGAGGGGAGAAGGTTTGAAGAGATAAGGGCCAAACGCAGGCAAATGAGACTCATTCATTATAGGAAACATGGAGAGCATTGATGAGTTGTATCACAGGCTCTGTTTCCGTGCTGTATCACTCTGTATCCAGTTAAAGAGGATTACAGTACCGAAATAAAGCATGTTGTAGACACTGAAACAATTTACAGCGATAAAGGTGGTCGTCTGGAATGCAGTACATTTCAAATATGTGGAGGACTATCGGGAGGGACGTAGTTACAGGGACAGGAACTATCATAGGAGTTAAAAATTACTGAAGACACTGGTGCACAAGCCATGCCATAGGCACAGATTTGCAGAGTAGTGAGTCTTAGCACAGTGATGGAGGGAGAACAGAACAGAAAGATCCCAGGCACCATTCCCAACCTCTCTTCAGAGGCCTGCTTGCCCCTCTGTTGTCCTGATGCTCACTAAGACAGCACAGGCCTGGATTGATAACTATGAACTCCCCATGCTGTCTCAGTGCAACGTAAATTAAAGTAGAGGTGGTGATTGAGTCTGGGGTATGTCTGTACTGAACTGTGCTCCCCATCCAGCACTGTATCTATGTCATGTCCTGTTAGCGATGTTTGGAGCCCTCTCATTGCTCCCCGCTCTGTGCACTCTGAGTGATCTTACCTCACTGCAGGATTTATTGAAGACTCCACATCTCCCTTCCCTTTGTCTCTCTGGCTGACCAACCATCTTCGATGGGGTGTTGGAAGAGATCCCCAGCAATTGGGAGGTCTATTGAGTCAGGAACTTCCTAAATACCTACAGGAGACACAGAAATAGACAGAATAGAAAATTAGACTGATGCAGTGAGGGTTACATATGGAGAATGGAAATGAGCCCCACAGATATCTGGAAAATCCCACTCCATCCCTGGGCTGTGCTGTTGCATTTCTCTGGAGTGGAGAATTCTGTTGGCTCAGGATCTGGAGTAACTTGACGAGGGGAGGCACTGACAGAGGCAGCAATTAGACCCACACAGTGAGGGATACCACATGGAGAGAGACTGAGTGATATCACCAGAGTGCTGGAAGACTACAGGATCACACAGTCATGTTGGAAGAATGGGTTTAGCTTCATGATGCTCTGGTATCAGTGCTCAGGGATGAGCAACCAGTGAGCAGGCGAAGTGATGGCCGAGTGGTATTATTGCTAGAGCATGTATCCAAAACCTCAGCGAATGTTCAGGGGAAGAGGGTTTGAATCCCACCATCAGAAATGGTGGAGTTTGAAATTAATAATATTAAAAATAGTAATTAACAATCCATAAATAAATATGAAACCATTGCTGATGTACAAAAAAACCAAACACTTGTCCTTTCGAGAAGGACATCTGCTCATCATCACGTGGTCGACACGACATCCCCACAGCAAAGTGTTTGCCTCTCAATTACCCTCTGAAATGGCTGAGCAAGTTACTTAGCACGAAGGCAGCTAGGGCTGGGCAAGAAAGGCTGGTCAGCCAGAGGCACCCATATCCTATACCTAATTTAATAAATAATCCATTAGGATGTTCCCACTGGAACTGTACTGGAACCAGTGTCCTGGCCAATCATGTCGGTAGGTTTATGGGACAGAGCTTTAAACTGACACAGAAGATGCTGGGACAGGGTTCAGGTGAAATGAGCTTTCCAAATGTAAAGAGAAAAGGTGAAGTATGGGAGCAGCGTGGGAATGTGACTAAAGACAAGCAGAAAGGAACAGGATGGGACAGAGTTTAACTAAATCAGGGAATAGGTCTGTGACAGGAAATTGTGGGAAAGAGTAAATTATGTTTTTTTGGAATGGATAATGTCTCTTCAACAAGGTAGATGGATTTGTGACAAAGTGATAAAAGATTTAGACACCAGAGAGACATGCATACAGGGCGAACAAAAGGTGGGCATAAATACTCAATGGTTCACCACCTTGTGCAAACTCAGGCAAAATGGGTAACGCTAACAATAATGGATAACAAAGGCATCACAGAGAAATCATTTGACCTCAGATCATGAAGTAGAGTCAGTCTGAATGTAAATTCTGGCTACTACTTGCCAAGGACACAAGCAGCAGAACAGTTTTTAGGCCACCGAACAGCATTCCATTGTTCATCACTGCATTAAACAGGATCTCATTGGAATTTTTTAACAAAGGCATTGTGATAATTTTGGGAAACTTCAATATTCACATAATCTGGGACAGTCACACTGACAACAGTGATATTGGAAGAGGAGTTCAGAACTTTTTTTTTCGGTGTTTTTTTGAATAACAAATTGTGCAACTGGCTAGGGACATAACTATCTCAGAACGACCGTTGTGTGGTGAAACTTAGTGAATGAGTAATGTCACCTGGAGAAATCCTCAGGGAAATTGTGATAAAGTACAGTTTAAAGAAATATAAAGTTTTAAAGTGAACCACAGAAAGGATAAGCTACAACTAAAAACAAAAATGGCCAATTACATGGGTTTGAGATGAGAACTGACCATGGCAAAGAGGCGAAACAGACTGTAAATGAACAGTTTGAAGGAACAGTGTAAATCACTCAACAAAAGAACATTCCATTGAAACAGACAAAATCTCAGCAAGAAATTCCCACCAGCCCCTCACTTGGGACAAAATGGATCGTATTAGAGTATGAGGTTTAGAAGATCACCAAAAAGTACTGAAAATCGTGAAGTGAGAGAGAGTTTTAGGAGTAAGTGTTAAAGGAATTGCAAAGGGTCTGCTCGCAGGAGTTGGGCAGTAGGAAGAGGAATCATTGTAAGGGTTTAATGTCACAAAGGGAACATGGAGAGGTGAAGGTGCGAGAGGTGGTGAGAGTGTTACAGAGAGTGGTCAGGGCCTGAACGGTGTTACAAAGCCTGTCTGAATTGCTGCAGCTGGAGGTGTTTGCAGAGGTAGGGAGGGACATATGTATTTTTATTTATTCATTCATGGAATGTGAGTGTCACTGCTAATTACACAGAGGACAGCTCAGAGTCAGTCATGTTGCAATGGGTCTAGAGTCACATGTTAGCCAGGCCAAGTTAGAATGTCAGATGTTCTACACAAAAGGAGGTCAGCGAACCAGATGAGTTCTTCCCACTGATCAACAATGCTTTTATAGTGGCCTGACCAATGTCTTGTACAGATTCAACATGACATCCCAACTCCTAATTTTAATGCTCTGCCCAGTGAAGGAAACCATCCCAAACACCGTCTTCACCAGCCTGTCTATCTGTGGCACCACTTTTAAAGAACTGTGTACCTGGGTCACTGGGTCACTGATTGACAACACGACCCAGGGCTCGAACATTAACCGTACAAGTCCCACCCTGGTGTGTTTCACCAAAATGGAACACTTCACATTTATCTAATTAAACTCCATCTGCTTTTCTTCAGCCCAATATCCCAGCAGTACTCTCCATCCTGTTGTGTCACAGATAACCTTCATCACTGTCCAGTTTACCACCAATCTCATGTCACCCAAAAAGCTTACTTAACTGACTTAACAATATTCCCATCCAAACCATTTATCCAAATGACAAACAACAGTGGACCCACTCCACCGCTGGTCACATGCCACAACATGTCTCCCTTCACCTCAGTCTCCTACCATCAAGCCCAATTTTCTGTCCAGTTGACTCGCTCCTCCTGAATGCCATAACCTTTTACACTGATCTGAGCTTATTACCCAGTTTACCATACAACATGTAGAACACAGAACAGTACAGAACAAGACCATGATGATATGCCAATCTTTTATCCGACCGTAAGTTAAAAAAAGTGGCAGATAGAGTTTAATTCAGATAAATGCGAAGTGCGGCATTTTGGGAAAGCACCTCTTAGCAGGACTTACACATTTAATGGTAAGGTCCTAGGGAATGTTGCTGAACCAAGAGACCTTAGGGTTCAGCTTCATAGCACCTTGAAAGTGGAGTCACAGTAGATAGGATAATGAAGAAGGCGTTTGGTATGCTTTCGTTTATTGGTCAGAGTATTGAGTACAGGAGTTGGGAGGTCATGTTGCGACTGTACAGCACATTGGTTAGGCCACCGTTATAATATTGCGTGCAATTCTGGTCTCCTTACTATTGGAAAGATGTTGGGAAACATGAAAGCGTTCAGAAAAGATTTACAAGTATGTTGCCAGGGTTGGAGGATTTGAGCTATAGGGAGAGGCTGAACTTGCTGGGGCTTTTTTCATTGGAGTGTCGGAGGCTGAGGGTTGACCTTATAGACGTTTACAAAATTATGAAGGGCATGGGTAGGGTAAATAGACAAAGTATTTTCCCTGGGGTTGGGAAGTCCATTGGTTTAGGATAAGAGGGGAAAGATATAAAAGAGACCTAAGGGGCAACTTTTTCACACATAGGGTGGTACGTGTATGGAATGAGCTGCCAGAAGAAGTGGTGGAGGCTGGTACAATTGCAACATTTAAGAGGTATTTGGATGGGTATATGAATATGAAGGGTTTGGAGGGATATGGGCCAGGTGCTGGCAGGTGGGACTAAATTGGGTTGGGATATCTGGTCGGCATGGGCGGGTTGGACTGAAGTGTCTGTTTCCATGCTGTTCATCTCTATGACTCTAACCTCCATTCCCTTCATTTTATTATCATCCATGTGCCTATCCAGAAGTATATTAAATGTCCCTAATGCATCGAATTTTACTGCCATCGCTGGCAGTGCATTCCACATCCACCACTCTATATGTAACGATCCTACCTCTGAGATCTCCCCTTAACCATCTGCTAATCACCGGAAAATTATAACCCCTTGTAATAGCTATTTATGTCAGGGTAAAAAAAATCTCTATTCACTCTATCTATAACTTTCATCACCTTGCTCACCTCTGCCAAGTCAGCACTTATCCTTCTTCACTTTCAACCTTTCTTCATAAGACATGCTCTCCAGTACAGGCAGCATCCTGGTAAATCTCCTCTTTACCCTCTCTAAAACTTCCACATTCTTCCTGTAATGAAGGGACCCGAACTGAACACAATATTCCAAATGGGGTCTAACCAGGGCTCATGAGCAAAACTAATGTAGTGTACAAAATCCCATGCAAGGACTGCAGAAAACACTACATCAGACAAACAGGAAGACAGTTAACGATCCGTATACACAAACACCAACTAGCCACGAAACGACACGACCAGCTATCCTTAGTAGCCCCACACACAGACGACAAGCAACATGAATTCGACTGGGACAACACTACCATTATAGGGAAAGCCAAACAGAGATCAGCCAGGGAATTCCTAGAGGCATGGCACTCATCCACAGACTTAATCAACAAACACATCGACCTGGACCCAATATACCGGCCACTACAGTGGACAGCTCGAACTGACAACCGGAAGCGGCAGAGACAGGCCACTATAAATGCCGGAGGAAACAGCACAGAAGCGCTTGACAGGAGGCTCCCAAGCACTGAGGATGTCACCTAGACAGGGGACGAAACATTTGCAAGACAAATTCCCAGACTCGGCGAACAGAACCACAACAGGGCTCTATAGAGCTACAACATAACCTCACGGCTTTAAAACTCAGTCCCCAAACTAATGAAATCCCCAAACTAATCATATTCCTTCTTACCAAGCTGATCAGCTTGGGTGGCAACCTTGAGCGATCTATGAATCTGTTCCTTCACACTGCCAAGGATCCTACCATTAACCAGGAATTCTGCATTCAAATTCAATCTTCTAAAATGAATGACCTCACACTTTTCCAGATTGAACTCCATCTGCTACTTCTCAGCATCTTGTCAATGTCCCGCTGCAACCTACAACAGCCCCCCACACTATCAACCACTCCACCAAGCTTTGTGTCATTGGGAAACTTGCTAACCAACTCTTCCACTCACACATCCAACTTATTCATAAACTCACAAAGAGCAGAGGTCCTGTAACCACTCCCTGCAGAAAACCACTGGGCACTGAGCTCCAGGACGAATGGTTTCTATCATTGCCCTCTGTCTTCTATGGGCCAGTAATCCTGTATCCAGACAGACAGGTTTCCCTGTATCCCAGGCCTCCGTACTTTCTGAATGAGCCATAAAGGTGTTTCGTCACAATCTCAAAAGATTCAATAAGACTTGTAAGGCATGACCTGCCCCTGACAAAACCATGCTGACTATCACTGATCAAACTATGGTTTCCCAATGAATAATAAATCCTGTCTCTCAGAGTACTCTCCAATAATCTGCACACCACAGATATAAGACTGACAGGTGTGCAATTCCCAGGATTATCCCTATTCCCTTTCCTGAACAAGGGAATAATATTTTCCTGCCTCCAATCATCTGGTCCGACTCCAGTGGACAGTGAGGGTGCAAAGGTCATCACCAGGTGCTCAGTAATCCACTCCCTCGGTTCGTATAGTAACTTTGGACGCATCCATCCATTACAAAATTCTCAGCATATCCTCCTTCTTAACATCCACCTGTTCACGTACATCAGCCTGTTTCACGCTGTCCTCACAAATGACAAGGTCCCTCTCAGCAGTGAATACTGAGATATAATATTCATTAAGGACCTCCACTACCTCCTGTGACTCCAGGCACAAGTTCTTTCCACTATCCCTGACCGGCCCTATCCTCAATCTGGCCATGCTCTTGTTCCTCCCATATGTCGAGAATACCTTACAGTTTTCCTTAATCCTTCCCAACAATGCTTTTTCACGTCCCCTTCTCTTTGCCCTAAGTCCATTCCACAGTTCCTTCCTGGTACCTTCAGAGAATCCCTACTGTGTGGAAATGGGCCATTTGGCCCAACACCTCCATACCAACCTTCCAAACAGTATCCAACCCAGCCCCATTCCCCACCCTATTACTCTCCATTTGTCTTGACTAATGCGCCACACCTATATATCCGTGAACACTATGGGTAATTTAGCGTGGCTGAGTCACATAATCTGCATATCTTTGGGCTGTGGGGGGAAACCAGAGCACCTTGAGGAAAACCACGCAGACATGGGAAGAATGTGCAAAATCCCCACAGACAGTCACCTGAGGCTGGAATCGAAATGGAGTCCGTGGTGCTATGAGGTCGCAGTGCTAACTACAGAGACACCGTTCCACCCAATGCAACTCTCTGGAGCTCGGTCTGATCCTTGCTTCCTCGATCTTAAGTAAGTTTCCTCCTTCCTCTTGACTAGATGCTAAAGTCCATGTGGACAACGTTGACTGCTCTGCCTTCATCTATCTTTGGCCACCTCCTCGAAGAGTCAATCCGGTTTGTGAAACATGGTTTCCCACTCACAAAGCCATGCTGACCATCTCAAATCAGCCCTTGCCTTTGTAAATGTAAGGAGCTCCTTCCTCTCAGAATCTCCTCCAACAACTTCCCCATCACTGGGCTCACTGGTCAGTAATTTCCTGGCTTTTCCCTGCAGCCATTAAGTGATGGAACAGCATTAGCCGCCCTCCAGTCTTCCAACACCTCACTGTGTCTGTTGATAACATAAATATCTCTGTTAGAGACACTGCAATCTCTTCCCGAGCTTCCATTAATATTCTAGGATCGACCCAATGAACTACTGAGGATTGACCTACCTTTATTTGTTTTAAGATTTCAGCACTTTCTCTTCTCTGGTGAGGATTCTTTCCAAGACATCACTATTTATTTCCCCAAGTTCCCGAGCTTCCGTGTCTTTCACCACAGTAAATACTGACAAGAGTATTTTGTCTAATATCTCACCCATCTCCTCTGGTTCCACACATGGGTGACCTTATTGATCTTTAAGGGGCCCTATTCGCTACCAAGTTACTCTTTAGCCCTTATTGAAACTTGGGTAAAGGCTTCTGATAATTGAAATACACCATATTCCCCGTACCACCACACCCTCCTACACCATTACAATTCTGCCACTTATATTCACACCAACAAATTAAATTCAACAGGCTTAAAAACAAATTCTCTTTTAATCAATTGGCTTTCTAAGTGGCCAGTTATTGTTATCCTTTCTAACACATTCCAGCTCCTGACTTACTGTCAGGCTAACACTATTTGGTTTCAGACTGACAGCAGAAAGAGTTGAGGGAGTTTTTGTTTATCAATCTGAAAAAGGTAGCTTACAGGGTCAGTAGCTAAAAGAGAAGGCAAAGTCAAATGCTAACATTTATTACAGAGAGAATGGAGTCTAAAAATAGGCAGGTCTAGCTAAAACTATGCAAGGTACAAGTCAGACCACACCTCGAATATTAAGAACAGTGAGAGTGCGTCAGGAAAGATATTGTCACATTGCAGGCAGTCCAGAGAAGGTTCACTCGGCTGATCCTGGGAATGCAGGGATTTTCTAATGAGAAGAGGTGGAGGACGTGGAGGTTGAATCCATTGAAGTTTAGATAATGAGGGAGAAATGGAATGAAATATCCAAGATTCTGAGGGGCTCTGATCGGGCAGATGCTGGGAAGTTAGTAAATAGAACAGTAGAGCACAGCAACAGGCCCTTCGGCCCACCACGTCTATGCTGTCCAAGATACTATTCTAACTCATACCATATCCCTCTATTCTCTGCCTGTTCATGTTTCTGTCTAAATCCCACTTCAAAACTTGACTCACATTTCAGTAACATCCACTCCACGTAAAAAAAACTTGCTTCACACATCTCGTTTAAACTTCCTCTTTTTCACTATAAACCTATGCGCTCCAGTATTTGAAACGTACACATTGGAAAAGAGATTCTGACTATCTACATTATTTATCCCTGTTCCAAATGTTATATTCCTGTACCTGGTCACCTGTCAGCCTCTGATACTCTCACTAAACAATCCAACTTTGTTTAATTTCCTCTTACACCTAACACACC
This sequence comes from Chiloscyllium punctatum, assembly GCF_047496795.1. Classification (NCBI taxonomy): domain Eukaryota; kingdom Metazoa; phylum Chordata; class Chondrichthyes; order Orectolobiformes; family Hemiscylliidae; genus Chiloscyllium; species Chiloscyllium punctatum. The sequence continues at coordinate 36,916,182 of NC_092755.1, read as the reverse complement.
CTTAAATACTCTAACATAGGCAACATGCTGATAAACCCCTTTTGCACCCTCTCCAAAGCCTCCACATCCTTCCTATTGTGTGGAGATGAGACCTGCACACAGTACTCCAAATGTGGCCGAACAAACGTTTTATAGATTCACAGCATCAGATGCAAACCACTATACTCAACATTGTGACTGATGAAGGTCAGTGCTCCACTCGCTTTCTTTCCCATCTGAAACACTTCTGTTGCCATTTTCCGGGAGTTACTGACTTGCACCAAGATCCTTCTGTATATCAATATCCCTCAGTATGCTAACGTTCTTATTGAATTTGACACTATCTCACACTTGTCCAGATTAAACTCAATTTGCCATTTCTGTCTATCTCTCCAACTGTTCTGTAACCTCCTGCAGATGTTAATGAATCAGCGATACAAGGGTTTTGTGGAAAAGGCAGGAAAGTAGAGTTGAACAGTATCAGATCAGCCATGATCTGATTGAAGGACAGAGCACTCAATGGCCAAATGGCCTCATTCCCCTCCTACATCTCATGGTCTGAGCACAAACTCAATATATCCTGCATAATATTATGGGTGTCTGCTCACAGAACTCCTTTATAATGGGATTATTGGATTTTTATTAGTACACAGCATTTGATCTACAAATATGATATGATGTTATAGAAATCATCTCACACACAATCCAGGATTCTATCCATCACAGCACTGGTAGTCAGTGCTGTATCAGTCGACATGGAGACCACTGTCACACGCAGTTACTGTACTGCCCTTGCCATAAGTACATTCATTGTCCTGACTGTAACTATATTGACATTCCGATCAATGTCTGGTGCTTACAAAAGAATTCCCGCTAACGGTTGCTGCTGCTTGCTTATTCTCAGCTCCACTTTTGATATTCAGATCCACATGACTGTCTCGTTAATACATTAACCATATTCTTCCTTCATAACTTGTTGGCTTTTTGCCTAGTCTGCCTATTGGGACTAGATTGGGTTGGGATATCTGCACAGCGTGGATGGGTTGGACCGAAGGGTCGGTTTCCATGCTGTACATCTCTCTGACTCTATAACTCTATCCCAACAACCCTTCAGTGTTCACTTCCCAGTGATGGTCATTCTGCAGCTACATCTCCGGAATGACAGTTCCATTATATCTGTTCCCTGTCATTCCATCTGCCTTATGGCGAATACAGGGAGTCATTCCTCAGGGTTTGAAAGATGGGTCGAGGTTACAGAGCTAGGAAGGTTTACAGGGGCTCCAGGATGTTAGAGTTAAACAAAGTTACATCTGGTCAAGAATGTCAGAGGGACAAAGGGGTTTGGGGATTGGAGGAATTTACAGAGATAAGGGAGCTGGATTAGATTCTGGAGATAGGGATAGGGATGGATGTAGGGAGAGGCAGACAGTCTGAGAGGCACAGATGCAGAGTGTGTCCGGGAGAAGTATATTGTGAATACTAACAGACATATGGAAGATTATAGTGACTGAAGACGTTTACAGTTTAAGAAGGCTTCTCGGTTCTGAAGGTTACAAAGATCGGAAGGCAATGGAGAATGCCAGGTTGCTGGGAGGGAGACAGTTACACAGATGGGGAGGGTTGCACAAACTGAAAGAGGTTCCTGTGGTATGGTGTCGGGAATGAGGGTGAAAAGTAACTGTCAGGGTTTACCAGGATGAAGGAATTTAGTATCTACTGCAGAAGTTTAGGATTAGGGTGTTAGGGATTGGAGAACCTGAGAGAGACAGAGAGAATGGTGTGGACTAGAGGAGTTTCCAGACAGAGGTAGGATTATCGGGACTGGAGGATATTACAGAGATCACGAACATAGCATGGGCCAGGATTGATGCCTGTGATCCCCTGTGCTGTCGCATCGAGGACCAGTACAGCAGAGATGAAAGCAGGACCCTCACAAGATGGTGGAAATGAAGCCGAGAATGTTGCTGTTCCTTGCCCAGCTCTGTTTCTATGTCCGGTCTTCCAGGTCTGAATATAGAAGTCTACTACCTCCACCCTGTGCTGTTTACTGTCAGTGATCTTACCGGCTGCAGGACCTACTGAAGGCTCCAGATCTCACTCTCCATCTCTCTCTGGCTGACCAACCAGTTTCAATGAGGTGATGGATGAGACAGGAGTTAGGAACATCCTGATTACCTGCATGAGACAGAAATAGACAGAATGGGAAATTAGACTGATGCAATGAGGATAATTCATGCAGAGTGGCACAGACTCCAGCAGAGATCTCAAAAATCCCAGTCTCCATCCCTTGCCCGTGCTGCTGCGTCTCTCTGGAGTGGACAATTCTGTTGACTCAGGATCTCAGACCATCTGTAAGAGGGAGAAATGCTGACAGCGGCAGCAAATAGAATGATACAGCGAGGGATACCAGATGGAGAGATACTGAGTGATAGCACATTATTAGACACTGCATTAACAGGGAATTGTTTGAATTTGTAACAAAGGCATTGGGATAATTGTGAGGGGATTCACCCTTCCTATCTCATCATCTCTTTGGTGGTGGGTCACAGACGAGGCTGACTCTCTATCACTCTCAGTGGGGGCGGGGTGTTGGTGTCTAGAGTTGGCTGTTCAGACCGATGTTGCCTTCCACAGACTCTGTTACACTTGGTGCAGAAGGTGGCCATGGGAAGGGGGTGGGTGGGGCGTTGGTGTGGTCACGCGCTCCTTGTGCTGTTTTCTCCTGGATTCCTATTTTTCCCCACAACAAGTCTCGAGGTGCTCGACACCTTCCCAATGCTCCTTCCCCACTTCGGACGGCCTTGGCCCAGGACTTAACAGATTTGATTTCGAAATGAAAAAAAAACCTCTCAATTCTGAAGAAGCCAACGTTTAGAAATATGGACACATTTTTTAAAGAGATCGCCAGGGAGTGTCCGAGCAGGAGGAGTGCAGTAGGAAGAGGAAACGTCAGCGTTTAATCAGATGATCAGAACAGGGAGAATTGAAGGTGCTGGAGGTGGTGAGGGTGTTACAGAGAGGGGCAAAGGCCTGAACAGTGTTACAAAGCCAGTATGGATTGCTGCAGATAGAGCTGTTTGCAAAGGTAGGGATGGACATATGTATTTTTCATTGATTCATTCACGGCCGAAGGATGTCACTGGTTGGAACAGCATCCATTGCCCTCCTGCTAATTGCCCAGAAGCAGCTCAGAGTCAGCCATATTGCTGTGGGACTGGAGTCACATGTGAGCCAGACCAGGTAAGAATGCCAGATGCCCCTCTCTCATGGACATACGTGAACACGTTGATTTTTATCAGATAATCAACAATGCTTATACAGAGGCCTCACTAATGTCCTGTACAGATACACCATGACATCCCAACTCCTACTCTCAATGCTCTGCCCAATGAAGGGTGACCATCTCAAACGCCTGCTTCACTAGCCTGTCTACCCGTGACGCTACTTTAAAAAAAAACTGTGTACCTGCGCCCCTGGGTCACTGATTGACAACAGTACCCAGGGCCCGAACATTAATTGTACAAGTCCAGCCTGGTCTGCTTTACCACAATACAACATCTTGCATTTCTCCACCTGTTATTCCTAACCTCACTGGTCCAGCAGTACTGTTGATACCATTGTACTCTTCGATAACCCTCTTCACTGTCCACTTTATCACCAATTTCAGTCTCACTCATAAACTTGCTAACCATGACTCCTGTATTATCATCCAAACTGTTTATATAAATGATGCACAACAGTGACCCAGCACCGAACCCCATGGCACACCGTTGGTCACAGGCCTGCAATTTGAGCAGCAACCCTCTATGAACATGCTCTGTCTCCTACAGTCAATCCTGTTTTGTATCTAGTTGGTGAGCGCTCCCTGGTTATGTGTGATCTAAACTTACTAACCAGTCTGCCATGCAGAACCTTGTCAAAGGCCTTGATAAAGTTCATGTGGACATCGTGTACTGCTCTGCTTTGATCTCTCACTTGTCGACCTCCACAGTCAGGTTTGAGGCATGATTTCCCATGCACAAAGCCATGCTGACGATCGTTAATCTGTCCTTACCTTTCCAAATGCATGATGATCGGTTCCCTCAGAATTTCCTCCAACAAATTACCACCCCTGCCATCAGTCTCAGGTCTGTAGTGGCTGTTGATGGGGCAAATATCTCTGTAAGGGGCCCTGCAATTTTCTCCCTCGCATTTCACAAGGCGCTGAGATACATCTGATCATGTCCCAAGGTTTTATCTAACCTTTATCATTTTAAGACATCCAGTACCTCCTGTTCTCCAATGTGAACTCTTTTCAAGACAGCACCATGTACTTTCCTAAGTTCCCGAGCTTACATGTCTTTCTCAGTAGTATCTCCCCCATCAGCACTGATTCCACACAGACAGCCTCATAGACATTTCAGGGGCCCTATTCTCTCATGAGCTAATTTTTAGTCCTTGTTGAAACTTGTCAAAATGCTTCTGAAATTTCAAATATCCCTCTACCGCAACTAGCCTCCCCCACCCTTATCTATTCTGCCATTTATGGTCACACCAAAATATAGAATCCAACAGATTTAAAAAATTCCCCTTTTACAAAATCATACATATCCCATTGTTTCTAAGCATCCAGTTATCATTTATTGTCATATTCTTTATAGCACATTCCAGCACGTTCCCGACTTACTGTCAGGCTAACACCGTTTGGTTTCAGACTGACTGCACAAAGGGTTTTGGGAATCCTTGTGAATCAATCTGAAACAGGTAGCTTACAGGATCAGCAGGTCATAGAGAAGGCAAACCAAATGTTGCCATTTATTACAAAGGGAATGGAGTCTTAAAATAGGGAGGTCTTGCTAAAACGATGCAAGGTACAAGTCAGGCCAACCTAGATTATATTGAACAGTACGCGTGCCCTCAGGAAAGACATTGTTGTATTAGAGGCAGGCCAGGCAAGGTTCACTTGGCTGATCCTGGTGTTGGCGGGATTTTCCAATGAGAAGAGGTGGAGTAGATTGCCCTTGAACCTATTGGAGTTTTGAAGAATGGGAGAGAAATTGAATGAAACATTCAGGATTGTGAGGGGCTTTGACAGGTTAGATGTCTTTAAGATAGACAATCGAACAGTACAGCAGAGTATTCGGCCCTTCGGCCCACCATGGCTGTGCTGACCATGATGCTATTCTAAACTAATCCCATCTGCCTGCACATGGGCGATATCCCTCTATTCTCTGCCTGTTCATGTTTCTGTCTAAATGCCCTTCAAATGTTTGCTCTCGTTGCCACCTCTCCCACCTCCTGAGCAGCTTCCACCCTCTCGGTAAAGACAACTGGCCTCATGAATCTGACTTAAAACTTCTCACTCTCACCTTAAACCAATGCACCCTAGTATTTGATATTTCTACATTGGAAGGAGGATTCCAACTATCCACACTATTCACGCCTCTCCTCATGCTATATACCTGTACCAGGTCACCCCTCAGTCTCCGATACTCTCGCAAAACAATCCAACTGCGTCCAACCTCCTTACAGTAAACACATTCTCATCCAGGCAACATTCTGCCAACCCTCTGTTACACCCTCCCCAAAACCTCCACATCCTTCCTGTGGTGTGTCAATGAGAATGACACGCAACCTCCCAAACATGGCCGACTGAAGTTTCATTCAGTCACAATTTGACATGCAAACGTCTGTACTCAATACTGTGCCCAATAAAGGTAAGCATACCATGCTCCCCCTCTACCACCACATCTTGTGTTGTTATTTTTAGGTAGCTATGGATTTGCTTCCAATGTCTCTCTGTTTATCGATGTTTCCAACTAGTCAATTAGTGTACTTCTCTCTTCCATTTGACTTCATAAATGCATCACTTCACACCTGTCCCGATGAAATTCAATTTGCCACATCTCTGCCCAGCGTTCCAGCTCATCTCCATATTGCTGCAACCTTTAAGACTCTTCCTCACTATCCACAATTCCCCTAACTATCCCTAATCATAATATGCCTTTCCAAATGTCGTCTGCAAAATTACCACTCAAACTGCTGACCTTTTCATCTGAATCACAGATATAAATTACACATAGACATCGCAGCACTGATCCTTGTGAAACACCATTGGCCACAGACGTCCAATCAGAAATTGACCACTCCACATGCCTCTGTCAACTATCACCAAGAAAATATTGTATCCAACTTACCAACGAGCATGGATTGTGATTTGATCTTCCAGATCCCCCTTGCTATTTGGAAGCTGTCCACTCAAAATGACTCTATATTTTGATTCCAAAATTAAATTGGCTGTCTCATTAATGCACTGACTGCATCCTTTCTTCACAACAAAACGGGACTTTGTTTGTTTTTTTTTGCTGATCCTGCCTAAATCCCTACAACCCCTCAATAATAACATCCCAGCTATGGTCATGCTGCAGCCACACCTCCACAATAACAGTTCAACCATATCTGTTCCCTTCAGTTAATGCTGTCATTCCATCTGCCTTGTTGCAAGTGCATGGTGCGTGTCACCGAGTGAGGGCCTTTGAGGGATGGTTAGAGGTCACAGAGTGAGAGAGATGTTTGGGGGCTCGACAATGTTGCAGGGTTAAGCATAGCTACAGTTGCTATAGAATGTCTGCAGGAGAAAACATTTTATTGTTGGGAGGAAGTTAGAGAGATAAAGCATCTTTGATTAGATTCCAGAGATAGGGATGTGTATAGGATTGTGGATCGTCATACGGACTATGTTGACCAGGGCGTAGAAATATTCACAGGATTCCAGGATGTCGTACCTTTAACAACAGTCGTGGGATCTGGAGAATATCACAGTGATAGGGAAGATGGTATGGACTGGAGAATATTACAGGGTAGTATGGACTGGAGGATGTTGCAAACACATGGAAGATGATATAAGCTGGAGAATACTGGAGCAGTAGAGAGGAGTATATGGACTGGAGGATGTTGCACGGACAGGGATGAAGTTGTAGACTGGATACAGTTAGAAGGAGAGATGAATTTATGCACTGGAAGGTATGTCAGAGAGAGTGAGTGGTGTGCATGCTGCAAGATACGACAGGGATAGGGACGCTTGTAGAGACTGGAGGAGAGAGTGATAAAGAGTCTTGTGAGAGACCAGATACACTTATGAGCATAGGATGTGCTACAGTGAGTAGAGCCTTTTGCAGATATAAATGAGGATACAATGGCCACAAACCAGTCACACCTATACATAGGTATATAGGAACTGAAGGAATTGAAGAGATTACACAGGCTAGGAGTGTTGTATGCAGTGGAGGAGATTAACCTGATAGGGAAGCTTTTAGAGACTCAACAATGTTCGGAAATAATGGGAGTTGCAATGGTGAGAGCAGGTTTCAACAATTCGGAGGATATAGACCTGAAGGAGCTTTGACAGATAGCGATGGTACATTAAAGGGAATTGTAGTGGCTTCTGTTTCATAAGCAATCCATAAGCACTTAAAATAGACTGTATGACATGTGCATTATCTCTCGACCATTCATCAGACAGTGCTGCAAATACTTCACTGGCTCTGCCTACCAGCTTAGACTGAACTAGCATTACTCAGGAGACTCGGGCCACTCTACCTGTCTATGCAATTTTTCAAATGAAATCCAGAGTTCCTTGACAGTAGAGTCACAGGTAGTTAGGATAGCGAAGAAGGCGCTTGGTATGCATTCCTTTATTGGTCAGAGTATTGAGTACAGGAGTTGGGAGGTCATGTTGCGGCTGTACAAGATAGTGGTTAGGCCACTTCTGGAATGCTGCATGCAACTCTGTTCTACTTCCGAACGGAAGGATTTCGTGAAACTTGAAAGGGTCCAGAAAAGATTTACAACAACGTTCCCAGGGATGAGCTATAGGGAGAGTTTGAAATGGTGATGGTTGTTTTCCTGGAGAGTCGGAGGCTGAGGGTGAACTCATAGAGGTTTATAAAATCAAGAGGGGCATGGATAGGGTAAATAGACAAAGTCTTTCTCGTGGGGTGTGCAAGTCCAGAATTATAGGGTGAGGTTTAGGGTGAGAGTAGAAAGATATAAAAGATAAAAAGGGGCATCTTTTTCACGCAGAGGATTGTACATATATGGAATGAGCTGCCAGAGGAAGTGGTGGAGGCTAATACAACTATAACAGTTAAAAGGCATCTGGATGGGTATATGAACAGGAAGGGTTTACAGGAAGATGGGCCGGGTGCTAGCAGGTGGGACTACATTGGGTTGGGATATCTGATCTGCAGGATGGGACCATGAATGGGTTGTGGAACCTGGAGGCTGTTATGATTTGAACCACAGGTAATGTTTGATTGGATCTTTCAGCCAATCTTACAGATGGTACAATTGCAACATTTAAGAAGCATTTGGATGGATATATGAATAGAAAGGGTTTGGAGGGAGCTAGGCCAGGTACTGGTAGGTGGGACTAGATTGGGTTGGAATATCCTGTCGGCATGGCTGGGTTGGAAAGAAGGGTCTGTTTCCATGCTGTACATCTCTATGACTGTAAGATCGGCTGAATAGTCCAATCAAAAATTACCTGTGGTTCAAATCATAATATCCTCCATGTTCCATAAGCCATCCCCTGTCCCATCCTGCAGGTTCAATGAATCCCGGAACCTCTCACCTTTTGCAAGTCCCACGTGCCTTTCGACATTTGTACCATCCTCCAGGTTCTGCAGCCCTTCATACCTCGTAACATGGCCCAGAGTCTCCAACTCCTCCTTCCTCTGCAATGTTCCCAAAAGAGCACTGGAGGATGGTGGGGGTTACAGAGTTATGGAGGGACATCAGGACTGGAGGATTTTGCAGACATTAGGAATATATGAACTTGAGGTGATTTCACAGTTTATGAGTGTTGTAGGGACTGGAGGAAGTTACAAAGATAGGGATAGTTTTATATTGGAGGATTCTGCAGAAAACCTTGACATGGTTAAAGGCAGGATTCTTAGCAGCGTGCAGGAACAAAGGGATCCTGTGTCCCTCAGGTTACCACCCAAGTTGACAGGCTGTTAAGAAGGCGGATGGTGTGTTGGCTTTCATTAGCAGGGGGATTGAATTTAAGAGATGTGAGATTTTGCTGCAGCTCTACAGAACCCCAGTTAGATCACACTTCGAATATTGTGAACAGTTCTGTTCGCTTCATTATAGGGAGGACGTGTAAGCTTTAAAGACAGTGCAGAGGAGAATTAGCAGGATGCTGCCTGGACTGGAGGGCATGCCCATAGAAGGTAGATTGTGGAAGCTAGGGCTTTTCTGATCACAGCAAAGGAGGAAGAATGGTGACTTGATAGAGGTGTATAAGGGAATGAGAGGCATAGATAGAGTGGATAACGAGAGACTACTTCTCATGGCGAAATGGCTGTCACAAGGGGAGATAAGGCAGAAGGTTTAGCTTAGATATCAGAGTGATATGGGCTAGGTGCCGGCAGGTAGGACTAGATTGGGTTGGGATATCCTGTCGGCATGGAAGAGACTGGTACGTCTATTTTTTACATAGAGTGTGGTGGGTGCGTGGAATGGACTGCCAGCCATGGTAGTAGATTCAGACACATTACAGACAGCTAAGCAACTCTTGGATAGGCACATCAATGATAGTAAACTGTAAGGTATGTAAGTTCGTTTCATCTTCAGAGTAGGATAAAAGGTCAGCACAAAATTGAGGGCAGAAGGGCTTGTACTGGAATGTGCTATTCCATGTTCTAAAAAGCAAGGGTTATGATGGCAGCAAGAGGTTTCGGGAAGCAGGAGAGGATGCGATCTGAATGAAGTGACACAAAGAGGAGGCGTTGCTAAAGTTGGAAGAGGTAACATAGACAGCAATGGTCTGATCTGGAGCAGATGACCAGACTGGGAGAATTGTGGGGACTGGAGGTGCTTTCACAGGGAGGGAGGAGCATAGAGCCACAGGAGGTTACAGAAATGTGGAGAGCTGTCGGGCCGACAGGAGGACATGGAGATGGGGAGGTTGGGAGGAATGGAGCAGTTTACAGGGATAAGGATGTTGGTAGGATGGGGTGTTTACACAGACAGGAATGTTTCAGGTGAATGGAGCTGAGTACAGAGGTAAAGTGGGTTGTACAGATTGGAAAAACAAATAGACATATGGAGGGTAGTCGTGACTGAAGATGTTTATAGACACAGGAAGGCTTAGGTTCTGCAGGTTACTTTGATAAAGAGGGTGTGGAATCAGACAGATTCGCCAAGTGATAAAGACAGCAATTTTGGTTGGAGACAGTTTCACAGATTAGGGAGCATTAGGAACCTCCTCCAGTTTGGTCAGAGTGGGAAGGGTTGTAGGGGAGGGTGATGTTTACACATGGAAGAGCTGGAGAAGATTGTGGAAATGAGGAGATGGATGGAGACACTGGAGGAGCTGACATTGACAGGGTGGGTGCTGGCAATGAAAAGATATCACACAGATAGTGGGTCTGGTAGGAGCTGTATTGAAAGGGAAAAAGTCACAGACACTGGAATGCCTTCTGCAGATTAGGAGTGCTACAGGGACTGAGAGGATTGTCGGGTCTCCACAGATTGATCGTGTCTTTAAGAATATGCAGATACGGAAATCTTAAACCCAATGTATGCAGTCTTCATTTCAAGACCAGAGCCTTATTATCCCTCACCAGCCAAGGATCCCTAACCCTGGCAGCTTTTCCCTTTACCCCAATGGGGCATACTGGTCCTGGATTCTTCAAATCATGCTTTGAAAATTCTCCCAATTGCCAGTTGTTCTTTTTCCTTCAAACAGACTCACCCAATCGATTAGAATCATAATGTGGAGGTGCCGGTGTCGGACTGGGGATGTACAAAGTTAAAAATCACCCGACACTCGGTTCCAGTCCAATCGGTTTATTTGAAAGCACTAGCTTTCAGAGCACTGCTTCTTCATCAGGTGGTTGTGGAGCACAATCCTAAGGTACAGAATTTATAGCAACAGGATGGCAGTGTCATGGAATATAAAATCAAACAAATTTAGTTTCAGCCTTTCACCTGTTCCAGTGATCACCAGCGCTTCCAAAGCTTCCGATTATAACTGGGCATTGAGCAATTTTAAATTCACGGCATTGATGCCTGCCAGATCCTGGCTACTGGCCCCAAACCTGGCCCTGTTCCAGTTTTCCTCTTCAATCTGTGGACCTGCTGATCTTTTTCCATAACTATGTTAAAACGAAGACAGTTGTGGGCACTGGACCCAAAGTGCTCTCTGAATGACACTTCAGTCACTTGCCCGACCTCGTTTTCTGAGGGGAGGTCCAGTGTTGCACCTGCCTGAGTAGAGTAGGGCCCTCTGCATATTGATTTAGGAAACTTCCTTGGACACATTTGAAAAATTGCCCTCCGTCCAGGTCTTCTTATACTCGAGGTGGCCCATTCAGTACAGGGAATATTAAAATCTCCAGCCAATACTCCTCTATTATTCCTATAGTTATCTGCAATCTCTCTACACAGCTGCTCCTCTGGTATCTGTTGGGTCTACAACAGTCTACAATACAGTCCCAACAAAGTGACCCCCCCCCCCCCCCCGCTTCTTTCTAACTTCTAACCATGTGGAATTTTAAATGAATATATGTTTTAAAAATTGGAATTAACAATCCATAAATAAGTATTGATAAAAATCCAAACACTTGATCTTCAGAGAAAAACAACAGTTCACTCTCATGTGGTCTGCACGACATACCCACAGGAATGTGTTTGCCTCTCAATTACCCTGTGAAATGGGCGAGCCAGCTCAAGGGCAGCAAGGGATGGTCAATAAAGACTAGTCAGCCAGAGACACCCACATCCCATACCTGATTTTTTAAAAAAATCCATTCAGATTGGTCCCAGCTCAGTTCCATTGAAACAATGTCCTGGCCAATCACGTTGGTAGATTTATGGACAGGGCTTTAAACTGACAGAGAGGATGCAGGGACAGGTTTCAGGTGAAAGGAGCTTTCCAAATCCAAAGAGAAAACGTGAAGCATGAGAGCAGCATGGGAATGTGACCGAAGACAACAGAAAGGAACAGGATGGAACAAAGTTGAACTAAAACTGTAGGTCAGCAAATCCATTTGTGACAGGGAATTGTGGGAACGAGTAAATTATGTTTTTTATTAATGGACAAAGTCTCTGCAACAAGGTAGATGGATTTGTGACACAGAGATAAAAGGGATTTAGACACCAGAGAGATGTGGTTACAGGGAGAACAAAAGGGGGAACAGAAATATTCAATGGTTCACAGCCTTGTGCAAATTCAGGCACAAAAATGGACGACACCAACAATAATGCGTAAGAAAGGCATTACAGAGAAAGCATTTGGCATCAGATCATGAAGTAGAGTCAGTTTGATTGTAAATTCTGGCTACTACTTGCCAAGGACACAAGCAGCAGAACAGTTTTAGACCACCCACTGAACAGCATTTCACGGCTCGTCACTGCAATAAATAGGAATTCATTGGAATTTTTAATACAGGCATGGTGAACATTTAGTGAAACGTCAATATTCGCAAAGTCTGGGACAACCACACTGACAACAGTGATATTGGAAGAGGAGTTCAGAGAATTTTTTTCAGTGTTTCTTAGAATAACACATTGTGCAACTGGCGAGGGACGTAACTGTCTCAGAGAGACTGTTGTGTGATAAAACTTAGTGAATGTGTAATGTCACCTGGAGAGATCCTCTGCGAAATTGTGATAAAGTGCAGTTTAAAGAAATATAAAGTTTTAAAGTGAATCACAGAAAGGACAAGCTACAACTAGAAACAAAAATAGCCAATGACATGAGTTTGAGAGGAGAACTGACCAAGATAAACAGGTTAACAGGCTAAACAGACTGAAATATGTGTCTGTAAATGAACAGTGGAAAACATTTGAAGGAACAGTGTAAAATACTCAACAAAAGGACATTCCACTGAAACCGACAAAAACTCAGCAATGAATCCCCATCGGTCGCTCACTCAGGACAAAATGGGTCATATTAGATTATTAGGCTGAGAAGATCACCACAAAGTACTTAAAATCCTAAAGTAAGAGAGAGTTTTAGAGTAAGTTTTAAATGGATTGCAATGGGTCTGCTGGCAGGAGGAGGGCAATGGGAAGGGGAATCATTGTCAAGATTTATTGACACGATAGGAACAGGGAGAGGTGAAGGTGCTGGAGGTGGTGAGAGTGTTACAGAGAGTGGTCAGGGCCTGAACGGTGTTACAAAGTCAGTACGAATTGCTGCAGCTGGAGGGGTTTGCAGAGGTAGGGAGGGATATATGTATTTTTATTTGTTCATTCATGGGATGTGAGTGTCACTGCCTGGACTAACATTCTTTGACCCCATGCTAATTACCCAGAGATTGTTGGGGCCCTGGTGGATAAATATAATACTTAGCTGGCCACAGGTGAAGTGCTGAATGACTGGAGGATCGCTAATGTGGTTCCTTTGTTCAAGAAGGGCAGCAGGGATAGGCCAGGTAATCACAGAGCAGATAGTCTGACAGTACGGGAGGGAAATTATTGGAAACAATTGTGAGGATGAATCGACACTTGCAAAGGTAATGATCAACTCGGTTTAGCCATCACGGATTTGGAAGAGGAAGATACTGTGTGAGGAATTCCGTTCAGTTTTTTTGAAATAGTGCTTAAGTATATTGATGAAGGCAGTGCAGATGATGTGGTTTAAACGGACTTGACTAAGTCCTTAAACAAGATCCATCATGGAAGACTGGTCCAAAAGGACTGGGTTCCAAGGAAAGATGGCAAATTGGATGCAACATTGGTGGATAGAATACCTTCACCACCGGGTGCACCACAGGGAACTGTGCAGGAAACATTAAACATTAATAACTCGGATGTGAAAGCAGAAGGTATCATTAGTCGGTTTGCAGGTGACATGAAAGGTGAGGGTATTGTTCACAGTGAGGAGGATGGTCTCCGTCTGCAGTCTGATGTTGATCGGATGATAATCTAAGCAGAGTTTAGTTCTGATTGAAGTGAGGGAATACTCTGTGGGAGGTACGATAAGCAAAGGATCGACATAATAAACGGTAGGTCCTTGCGGAGTCCTGAGGAATACAGGGACCTTGAAGGACAAGTCCATAGATCCCTGAAGGTGTCAGCACAGGGAGACAGGGTGGGAAAGGCATCTCCACTGGGAGCTGGAGAGGGACCCATATCCTGGTGGGGCGAATTGTTAGAGCTGCTTGAGAGGATATAACCTGGTCTGGCAGGGTCTTGGACCTTAAATAAACGTAAGGCCAGAAAGAAGATTGAGGCTGGTACACGAGTTAAAGACAGCAACTTCAGCAGACAAGGCAGGCAAGAACATAGCAGGGAATGGGGGAAAAACTGATGATTAAACTGCATTTATTTCATTGCAAGGGGCCTGACAGCTAAGGAAGATGTACTCAGGGCATGGATTGGAACATGGGACTGGGATATTATAGTTATTACAGAAACACAGCTGAGGGAGGGGCAGGACTGGCAGGTCATTGTTTCAAGGTAGAGATGCTACAGGAAGGGGAGGCAAGAGAGGACGTGTGGTGGTGGGTTTTGATTGCATGAATCATTATAGTAGTACTTAGAGAGGATATTCCTGTGGGTTCGCCCAGTGAAGCAATGTTAGTGGAACTGAGAAATAAGAATGGGTCATCACTGTGACACGATCGGACTGCTGACCCTGAATAATCTGTGGCAGACTGAGGAACAAATATGTCGGGACATCTTAAATACCAACCATAATAATAGGGCTGTAATGGCAGGGTTTTTGAACTTTCCAAACCTAGACTGGGACTGCCAGTGTTCAGTGTTTGCAAGGGAGGAATTTGGTAATTGTGTACCAGAAAACTCCCAATCAATATGTAAATGGCCTGAAAAGAGAAAGGGGCAAAACCTGACCTCCACTTGGGAATTAAGGCAGGGAGAGGGACTGAGATGTGAGTGGGAAAGCATTTTGCCAAAGTGACCACAGTGCTAGTAGTTTGAAAACAGCTTTGGAAAAGGACAGGCCTGGTTCACAAGTGCAAGTTATAAAATGGAGCCTGACCAACCTTGATCGTATTAGGCAGGAACTTTCAAAATGTGATTGGGGAAGGGAATTATTTACAGGGAAAGGGAAGTTTGGCAAGTGAGAATATTTTAAAAGTGAGATAAACTAATCGATCAGCGCCAGCATTTTCCTGTTTGCGTGTAGGTCAATGCTGACAGCATTCGGAAACACTGGCTGTCTATTGAGGGTCTGGTCAAGGAAAAGGGGGCACATGTCAGGTATAGCCAGCTGGATCAAGGGAATCCCTGAGGATATACAGGGGCTGTAGGAATAGAGTAGAAAACAGGAATGGAGAAAGTCTAAATGAAATAGCCTCAGCAGAGAAGGAAAGGGGAATCCAAAAGTGATTGTATCAGTATATTAAGAGTGCATAAGTAACTCAGGACAAAATAGTGTCCATTAAAGATCAATGAGGCCATCGATGTGTGGAACTGCAGGATATTTGCTAAGATCCTAAACAATTTTTTCACTCCAGAACTTACTGTGGAGAAAGACTGGGGAACTCAGGGAACAAGAGTAATACGCTCGACCACAATTGGAGTTCTCTGCAATTCCAGTCTCTCTGCTACAGGAAGGAAGTTGTGAAACTTGAAAGGGCTCAGAAAAAGATTAACAAGATATTGCCTGGGTTGTTGCTGAATAAGCTGGGGTTACTTTCACTGGAGAATCAGAGACTGAGGGGTGACCTTTCCAGAGGTTTATTTAAACATGAGGGGCATGGATAGGGTAAGCATTCAAGGCCTTTTCCCAGAAGGTGGGGAGTCCAAAACTAGAGGGCATAAGTTTAAGGTTAGAGGTGAATGGTTTACAGAGGGACTGAAGGGACAGCTTCTTCACACACATGGTGATGTGTGTATGGAATGAGCTGAGAGAGAAAGCAATGGAGACTGATACAATTACAACATTTAAAAAGTATCTTGATGGGGATCTGAATAGTAAGGGTGTAGACGTATATGAGCCAAATGCTGGAAAAGGGAATGGATTTATTTAGATCTTCTGGTTAGCCTGGACGAGTTGGGGACCGAAGGGTCTGTTTCTATGCTGTATATCTCTATGACTTGAAAAGAGTGCATGTTATAAAAGAGGTGGTGCTGGAGGTTTTAAAACACAAAGCTATGGCAAGTCCCAGAACGTGATTAAGTGTATCACAGGACACTGTGGGATGCTCGGGAAGAAATTGTGGAGCCCATAGCAAAGGTATGTGTACTACTGACAGCCATGTGTGATGGGCTGGCAGGATGGAGGGTGGCATCATGGACAGTGAAGGATGTTTTCTGAGATTACAAAGGGATCTTGATGGAGGGAGTGAATGGGCTGAAAAACTAGAGATGGAATTCAATCTGAATAAATACGAGGCAATGCACTTTGTAAAATAAACAAGGGTAGAGCTTATACAATTAATGTTCGGGCTTCGGTTAGTGTTTTAGAGCAGAGGGACCTCTGGGTTCAGGTACTTAATTCTTGAAGTTTGCATCACAGGATGGATAAGACCGTGCTTGGCATGCCTGACTATTGCTCAGTCCATTGAGTGGAGGATTTGGGACGTCATGTTGAGATTGCACAGACATTTGTGAGGCTTGTTCTGCAATACTCTGTCCAGTTCTGGTCGCCCAGTTAACAGGGAGGATATTATTAAGCTGCAGGACATTCAGAAGAGATTTACCAGGATATTGCTGGGTATGGAAGGCTTGAGTTCTGAAAAATGGCTGGATAGGCTGAGTCTTTTTTCACTGGAGCCTGGAGGTTGAGACATGATGCTATAGAGGTTTATGAAAAAAATGAGGTACATAGATCAATTTAATAGTAGTTGCCTTTTCCTCAGAATGGGGGAGTCTCAAGAGGAGGGGCCACATTTTTAAGGTTAGAGGGGAGAGGTGTTCAAAACAAAGATATGGGGCAATTTGCTGCACAGAGGATGGTTTGAGTGTGGAATGAACTTCCTGAGAAAGGGGTTGATGTGGGTACCATTACAACATTTAAAAGACATTTGGATAAACAGGTGAATAGGGAAGGGTTGGAGTGATATGGGCCAGCAACAGGCAGCTGGGAAGAGGTTAGTTTTAGATGATGGTGGGTATCAACTGAAGGGTCAGTTTCCATGCTGTATGGATCTATGACAAGAATATGGTTTGATTCCGTTATTGAAGAAAGGATCGGGGCTGGGTCCACTGATGTGCATCATCTACATAAACGATTTGGTTGAAAATATAGGAGTGATTGTGCGTTAGTTTGTTGATGATCAAATGAATGGTGTCGTGGGCAGTAAATACGGTTATCAAAGGGGATCTTGACCAACTGGGCCAGTGGACCAAGGAATGAAAGATGGAGTTTAATTCAGGTGTTGGATTTTGTTAAGACAAACCAGGGAGGACTAACACAGTTAATGGAAGGGCTCTGGGCAGGGTTGTCAAACAGAGAGAGAGAGAGACCAGGGGTTGCAAGTTACATTGTTCCTCAGAAGTGGCATACCAGGTGGACAGGGTGGGGAAAGCGACATTTGGCACATTTGCCGACATTGGCCAGCACTTTGTTACATACGTTGGAGATATTTGTAACATTGTCCTAAATATTTCCCTTGGGCAGAGGAGGCCACAGGGTGACCCTAAGAATGTTGAATAACCAAGGGTAGTTGAGTCAAAAACTAGAGGGTATAAACAGAAGGTGAGAGAGAGCAAGGATTTAAAGAGGGAGCTGAGGGGGAGCATTATCCACAGAGGATGGTGCATAGACGGAACAGACTGCCTCAGGCACATGGGAGAAACAAGAACAATTACAACATGGAAAAGACATTTGGGAGGTACATTGAGAGGAGAAGGTTTGAAGAGATCAGGGCCAAATGCAGGCAAATGAGACTCGTTCAGTTTAGTTAACATGGGCAGCATTGAGGAGTTGGACCACAGGGTTTGTTACCGTGCTGTATCACTCTGTATCCAGCTAAAGAGGATTAGTGTACCAAAATAAGGCATGTTGTAGACACTGAAGCAAGTTACAGCGATAGGGATGGTAGTCTGGAATGCAGTACGTCTCAAATATGTGGAGCGACTATCGGGAATGGAGCAGGTTACAGGGACAACTACTGTTATAGGAGTTACAAATGACTGAAGACACTGGTGCACAAGCCATGCCACAGATACAGTGTTGCAGAGTAGTGAGTCTTAGTACAGTGTTGGAGGGAGAACACAGAACAGAAAGATCCCAGGCAGCATTCCCAACCTCTCGTCGGAAGCCGGCTTTAACCTCTGTTGTCCTGTTGCTCACTAAGACAGCGCAGGCCTGGATTGATAACTCTGAACTCTCTATGCTGTCTTAGTGCAACATAAGTTAAAGTAGATGTGGTGATTGAGCATGGCGTGTGTCTATGCTGTGCTCCCAATCCACCACTGTATCTATGTCATGTCTTGTTAGCCAATGCTTGAAGCCCTCTCATTGCTCCCCGCTCTGTGCACTGTGAGTGATCTTACCTCACTGCAGGATTTATTGAAGGCTCCAGATCTCCCTTCCCTTTGTCTCTCTGGCTGACCAACCATCTTCAATGAGGGGATGGATGAGACACACAGCAGTTGGGAAGTCTATTGAGTCAGCAACTTCCTGAGTACCTACAGGAGACAGAGAAATAGACAGAATGGGAAATTAGACTGATGCAGTGAGGGTTACACAAGGAGAATGGAAATGATCCCCACAGATATCTGGAAAATCCCAGTCTCCATCCCTGGCATGTGCTGTTGTGTCTCTCTGGAGTGGAGAATTCGGTTAGCTCAGGATCTGGAGCAGCTGCAAGAGTGAGAGACACTGACAGAGGCAGCAATTAGACCCACACAGGGAGGGATACCACATGGAGAGAGACTGAGTGATATCAGCAGAGTGCTGGAAGACTTCAGGATTACACAGTCATTTTGGAAGAATGGGTTTAGCTTCATGTATCAGTGCTCAGGGATGAGCAACCAGTGATCAGGTGAAGTGATGGCCTAGTAACATTATTGTTAGGGCATTTGTCCAAAACCTCAGCTAATGTTCAGGGGAGGCAGGTTTGAATCCCATCATAAGATATGGTGGAATTTAAAATCAATAATTTTAAAAACATCAATTAACAATCCATAAACAAATATGAAACCATTGCTGATGTACAAAAATCACAATCCCTTAGATTAGATTCCCTACACTGTGGAAACAGGCCTTTCGACCCAACCAGTCCACATCAACACTCCGAAGAGTAACCCACTCAGACCCATCTCCCTCGACCTAATACACCTATCATTATGGGCAATTGAGCATGGCCAATTTGCCTGACCAGAGCATCCGGAGGCAATTCACGCAGACACGGGGAGACGTGCAAAGTCCACACAGTCGCCCAGGGCTGGAATCGAACCTGGGACCCTGGTGATGTGAGGCAGGAGTGCTATCTCAGAGCGACCGTTGTGTGATGAAACTTCGTGAATGAGTAATGTCACCTGGAGAGATCCCCTGGGAAATTGTGATAAAGTGCAGTTTAAAGAAATATAAAGTTTTAAAGTGAATCACAGAAAGGATAAGCTACAACTAGAAACAAAAATAACCAATGACATGAGTTTGAGAGGAGAACTGACCAAGGTAAATAGGCTAAACAGACTGAAATATGTGCCCGTAAATGAACAGTGGAAAACATTTGAAGGGACAATGCAAAATACTCAACAAAAGGACATTCCATTGAAATAGACAAATGCTCAGCAAGAAATCCCCATCGGTCCCTCACTCAAGTATAAATGATCATATTAGATTATCGGGATTGGAGGATCAAAAAAAAGTACTTAAAATCCTAAAGTGAGAGAATGTTTTAGGAGTAAGTTTTAAAGGGATTGCAAAGGGTCTGCTCGCAGGAGGTCAGATGGAAGAGGGAATAATTGTCAAGATTTTATGTCACAAAAGGAACCGGGAGAGCTGAAGGTGCTGGAGGTGGTGAGAGTGTTACAGAGAGTGGTCAGGGTCTGAATGGTGTTACAAAGCCAGTACAGATTGCTGCAGCTGGAGGGGTTTGCAGAGGTAGGAAGGGATATATTTATTTTTATTTATTCATTCGTGGGATGAGGATGTCACTGATTGGACCATCATTCTTTGCCCCACTGCTAATTACCCAGAGTATAGCACAGAGTCAGCCATGTTGCTGTGGGTCTGGTGTCACGTGAAAGCCAGACCAGGTTAGAATGTCAGATGTTCTTCCCTCAGGAACGTAAGTGAACCAGATGAGTACTTCCTACTGGTCAACAATGCTTTTATGGTGGTCCTGTACAGCCACAACGTGACATCCCAACTTCTACTCTCAATGCTCTGCCCAAAAAAGGTAACCATCCCAAACCCGTGCTTCACCAACCTGTCTACCTGTGACACCACTTACAAAGAACTGTCTACCTGCATCCCTGGGTCTCTGATTGACAACATCACTCAGGGCCCGAACATTAACTGTACAAGTCCCACCCTGGTTTGTTTCACCAAAATGGAACACCTCACATTTATCTAATTAAACTCCATCTGCTATTCTTCAGCCCACTAACTCAGCAGTACTGTTCGTCCTGTTGCATCACAGATAACCTTCTTCACTGTCCACTTTACCACCAATTTCAGTGTCACTCAAAAAACTTACTTACCAGGAAACCAATATTCCCATCCAAACTATTTAGCCAAATGACAAAAAATAGGGGACCCACTCCACCGCTGGTCACATGTCTCTAGTCAGAAAGGCAACATGTCTCCCATCACCCTCTGTCTCCTACCATCAAGCCCAATTTTGTATCCAATTGACTAGCTCCTCTTGAATGCCAAATTCTTTTACATTGATCTGAGCTTATTACCCAGTTTACCATACAGAACGTAGAACACAGAACAGTACAGCACAAGACCCTTCGGCCATGATGCCATGCCCATCTTTGATTGTAAGATCAAACTAACTTACATATTCTTCATTTTGCTACCATCCATGTGCCTATCTAAGAGTCTGTTAAAATGTCCCGTTCCACACACCCACCACTCCCTGTGTAAAGAACCTACATCTGAAATCTCCCCTTAGAGATCCTCCAATCACCTTACAATTATGCCCCCTTGTACCATGTATGCCATGGGATAAAGAGGTATCTCACTGTTCACTCTATCTTTGCCTCACACCATCTTGTTTACCTCTACCAAGTCACAACACACTCTTCTTCACTCCAATGAGAACAGCCTTAGCTCCCTCAACCTTTCTTCATAAGACCTGCCCTCCAGTCCAGGTAGCATCCTTGTAAATCTCCTCTTTACCCTCTCTAAAGCTTCCACATCCTTCCTGTAATGAAGGGATCAAAACTGAACACAATATTCTAATTGGGATCAAAACAGGGCTGTATCGACCTGCAGCATAACCTTGTGACTTTAAAACTCAATCCCCCAGCTAATGAAAGCCATTACAACATGTTCTTTCATAACAACACTAACAGCTTGGTGGCAAAATTGATGGATCTCTGGTCATGAAATCCAAGATCCATCTGTTCCTCTACACTATTCAGTATTCTGCCTTTACCCCTGTATTCAAGTCTCACCTTCCAAAATGCAGCACTTCACACTTTTCCAGATTTGACTTCATCTGCCACTTCTCTGGCCAGCTCTACATCCTGTCAATGTCCCATTGCAACCTCCAGCAGACATCCACACTATTCACCACTCCACCAACCTTCGTGTCATTGGCAAACTTACTTACCCACTCTTCCACTCACGCATCCAAGTCATTGATAAAATCACAAAGAGCACAGATTTTTTGACCTCTCCCTGCAGAAAACCACTGGTCACTCAGCTCCAGGCTGAATGATTTCCATCTGTCATCACCCTCTGTCTTCTATGGGCCAGGAATTCTGTATCCAGACAGGCAGGTTTCCCTGTACCCCATTCTCTGTACTTTCTCAATGAGCCATAAATGTGTTTTGTCACATTCTCAAAGGATTCAATAAGATTTGTGAGGCATGACCTGTATCTTACAAAGCCATGATGACTTCCTCTAATCAAACTATGGTTTTCCAAGGAATCATAAATACTGACTTTCAGAGTCCTCTCCAATAATCTGCACATCACAGACAGTAGACTGACAGGTCTGTGATTCCCAGGATTATCTCTATTCCCTTTCTTGAATAACGCATGGCTGATTCACCTAACCTGCACATCTTTCGGCTGTGGGGGGAAACCGGCGCACCTGTCGGAAACCCACGCAGACACGGAGAGAATGTGCAAACTCCACACAGACAGTCGCCTGGGGCTGGAATTGAAATCGTGTCCCTAGTGCTGTGAGGCAGCAGTGCTAACCACTGAGCCACCGTGCTGCACCATGTAACTCTCTAGAGCCCTGCTTCTGATCCTTGGTTCCTCAAACTTAAGTTAGCTTCCTTCTTCCTCTTGACTAGATGTTCTACATCCTTTGGAACCTTGTCAAATGCTTTGCTGAAGTTCATGTGGACAACGTTGAGTGCTCTGCCTTCATCTATCTCTTGGTCAACTCCTTGAAGAGTCAATCCGATTTTTGAAACACGGTTTTCCACTCAAAAATCCATGCTGACTATCTCTAATCAACCCTTGCCTTTCCAAATATATGTAGCTCCTTTCTCTCAGAATCTCCTCCAACAACTTACCCAGCACTGGCTCACTGGGCTGTGATTTCCTGGCTGCTCCCTGAAGCCCTTAAGTGATGGAACACCCTCCAGTCTTCCGGTAACTCATTGTGTCTGTTGATAATATAAATATCTCTGTTAGGGACACTGCAATCTCTTCCCTAGATTCCCACAATATACTAGGATGAACCTAATAAGCGACTGAGGATAGATCTACCTTTATTTGTTTTAAGATTCCAGCAATTTTTCTTCTCTGTTGAGGATTCTTTCACAGACATCGCTATTTATTTCCCCAAGTTCCTGAGCTTCCACGTTTTTCTCCACAGTAAATTCTGACATCACTATTTTGTCTAATATCTCACCCACCTCTTGACAGTTAAGGTCCCCTATTCTCTACCAAGTTACTCTTCAGCCCTTATTGAAACTCGTGTGAAGGTTTCTGAAAATTCAAATAAACCGTATCCTCAGTACAACCGCTCCTACACCCGTATCTATTCCGCCATTTATATTCTCACCAATAAAAATAAAGTCCAACAGGTTCAAAAACACATTCTCTTTTTCTGAAAAGCGTTTCTAAGGGTCCAGTTATTGTTCATTGACATATCCTTTCAAAAATATTTCAGCTGCCAACCTATTATCAGGTTAACACTGTTTGGTTTCAGACTGGCAGCAGAAAGGGTTATGGGAGTTTGTGTTTATCAATCTGAAAAAGGTAGCTTACAGGTTCAACAGGTAATAGAGGTGTTGGAAATAGGGAAGGTCCTGGGGACTGAAGGACATTATGGAGATAGGGAGTGATGTGGGGTCTGTATGAGATTATGGACACAGAGAGTTCAGTGGTGACTGAAGGACATTATGGCGATAGGGAGTGATGTGGGGCCTGAAGGGGGCCAAAGAGATCTGCAGGGCTATTGGGCCTGAAGGAGGTTGCACAGATCAGGAGGATCATGGGGATTGAAGGAGATTACTCTGAACGGGAGGGTCGTTGGGTCAGGATGAGATTATCGAGATAGGGAGGGTCGTGGGGACGTTTGGAGGTTATGGAGTTAGGGAGGTTTGTGGGGAATGAGTCAGGTTACATGGATAGGAAGACTCGTGGGGACTGAAGGAGTTTATGGAGATAGGGAGGGCTGTGGGGACTGAAGGAGGTTATACAGATGGTAAGTTTGTAGAGAAGCACAGGAAAGAAGAGCAGGTATCGGCCATTTGTCCACAGAGTCGGTCCACCATTCAATATGATCACGACTGATCATTTAACCCAGTACAGTATTCCTGCTTTCACACCTTACTCTGATATTATAGTGACTACTGGCATTTAGTGATCCAGCGGGCTGTAGTAACTGGGACGGGGGTGTGCCTTACAGAGATAGGGACGGTTGTGGAGGCTGGAACAGATTACAAAAACAGGGAGGGTTTTAGGAATGGGATGACATTACAGGGAATTTGGAGGAATGCAAGGATAGGACATGGTAACAATCAGAGGGAGGATTTTGGGAGTTCGACCTGAGACGGGTACAGCTGAGAACTGAAGTGAGTCAAACAGTCAGGGCAGGCAGGGATAAGGTAGGATTAATAAATTAAACTGCATTTATTTCGATGCAAGGGGCCTAACAGGGAAGGCAGATTAACTCAGGGTATGGTTAGGAACATGGGACTGGGATCTCATAGCAATTACAGAAACATGGTTCAGGGATGGGCAGGACTGGCAGCTTAATGTTCCAGGATACAAATGCTACAGAAAGGATAGAAAGGGAGGCAAGAGAGGAGAGGGAGTGGCATTTTAGATAAGGGATATCATTACAGCTGTGCTGAAGGAGGATATTCCCAGAAATACATCCAGGGAAGTTATTTGGGTGGAACTGAGAAATAAGAAAGGAATGATCACCTTATTAGTATTGTATTACAGACCCCCCATTAGTCAAAGGGAAATTGACAAACAAACTTGTAAGGAGATCTCAGCTATCTGAAAGAATAATAGGGTAGGCATGGTAGGGGATTTTAACTTTCCAAACATTGACTGGACTGCCATAGTGTGAAGTTTTAAATGGAGAGGAATTTCTTAAGTGTGTACAAGACAATTTTCTGATTCAGTATGTGTGTGTACCTACTTAAAAAGGTGCAAAACTTGATCGACTCTTGGGAAATAAGGCAGGGCAGGTGACTGAGGTGTCAGTGGGGGAGCACTTTGGGACCAGTGACCGTTATTCTATTTGTTTTAAAATAGTGATGGAAAAGGATAGGCCCGATCTAAAAGTTGAAGTTCGAAATTGGAGAAAGGCCCATTTTGATTTTATTAGGCAAGACCTTTCGAAAGCTGATTGGAGGCAGATGTTCACAGGTAAAGGGACGGCTGGAAAATGGGAAGCCTTCAGAAATGAGATAACATGCATTTGGAAAGTCAAGGACGGATTAGGGATAGGCAACATGGCTTTGTGTGTGGGAAATCATGTCCACGCACTTGATTGAGTTTTTGAAGAAGTAGCAAAGAAGATTGATGAGGGCAGATTCATAGATGTGATCAATGTGGACTTCAGTAAGGCATTCGACAAGATTCCCCGTGGGAGACTGATTAGCAAGGTTAGATCTCATGGAATACAGGGAGAAGTAGCCATTTGGATACAGAACTGGCTCAAAGGTAAAAGACAGAGGGTGGTGGTGGAGGGTTGTTTTTCAGACTGGAGGCCTGTGACCATTGGAGTGTCACAAGGATCAGTGCTGGGCCCTCTACTTTTTGTCATTTGCATAAATGATTTGGATGAGAGCGTAAGAGGTACAGTTAGTAAGTTTGCAGATGACAACAAAATTGGAGGTGTAGTGGACAGTGAAGAGGGTTAAAACAGGATCTGGACCAGATGGGGACAATGGGCTAAGTGGTAGATGGAGTTTACTTCAGATAAATGCGAAGTGCTGCATTTTGGAAAAGCAAATCTTAGACGGACTTATAAACGTAATGGTAAGTTCCTAAGGAGCGTGGTTGAACAAAGAGACCTTGGAGTGCAGGTTCCTAGCTCTTTGAAAATGGAGTCGCAGATAGATAGGATTGTGAAGGCGGCGTTTGGTATGCTTTCCTTTATTGGTCAGAGTATTGAGTCCAGGAGTTGGGAGGTCATGTTGCGGCTATACAGGACATTGGTTAGGCCACTGTTGCAATATTTTGTGCAATTCTGGTCTCCTTCCTATCAGGAAAAATGCTGTGAAACTTGAAAGGGTTCAGAAAAGATTTACAAGGATGGTGCCAGGGTTGGAGGATTTGAGCTACAGGGAGAGACTGAACAGGCTGGGGCTGTGGCGTCGGAGGCTGAGGGACACACAGACAAAAAGTGAGTGAGTGATACGCATACACAGACATACAGAGCGAGGGAAGGACACCCTCACACACTTGCAAGAGGGGCACACACACTCACAGCAAGAGGGACACACACACACACAGCGAGGGTGGGACACACACACACGCAGCGAAGTTGAGGCATACAGACACAGCGAGGGTGGGACATGTGCACAGAAAGCAAGAGGGGACACATACACACACATAGCGAGGGGACAGACAGACACACACAGTGAGGGAGGGAGACACGCAGACATACGCACACACAAACACACACACAGTGAGGGAGAGATGCGCGCACACACACAGTGAGGGAGGGACATGCTCACTCACACAGTGAGGGAGGGACACACACACACACACACACACACAGTGAGGGAGGGACATGCTCACATACACAGTGAGGGAGGGACACGCTCACACATACACAGTGAGGGAGGGACATGCTCACACACACACAGTGCGGGAGGGACACGTTCACACACACACAGTGCGGGAGGGACACGCACACACACGCAGTGAGGGAGGGACACGCACACACATAGTGAGGGAGGGACACGCGCACACACACACACACACACACACACACACACAGTGGGGGGGGGACATGTTCACATACACAGTGAGGGAGGTACATGCTCATACACAGCAAGGGAGGGACAAACACACACAGTGGAGAGTTACACACACACAGTGAGGGAAGGGGACATACACACATGCACACACACAAATGGAGGGTCACGTGTACATGTAGTGATGTGTCTCCTCGGACATGTAATCGTCCAGCTCTCACTCCAGTCTGCTCACTCACAGGGTCACCGTCTCTGTGACTCCCAGGTACAACTAGGCCTCGATCCTCAGTGCGGATTTATATTCTCCCAGGTGTGAGTCAGCCTCATGCTCCTGCTCCAAGTTGCTCCCTCAGATGGTCACTCCCTCTGTGACTTGGTGCTGATTTCAAGCCTCCTGCTCTGCTTTTTATCCAAATCCAAGTCCCAGTCGGCCCCGATCCTCGCTGCTGATTTATATACTCCCACTTTGTGCTGCACTCGCTCAGGTTCTCTCCCCTTGTGACTCCCAGGTAATGGTAGGCCT
Source organism: Chiloscyllium punctatum (assembly GCF_047496795.1). Taxonomy (NCBI): domain Eukaryota; kingdom Metazoa; phylum Chordata; class Chondrichthyes; order Orectolobiformes; family Hemiscylliidae; genus Chiloscyllium; species Chiloscyllium punctatum. The sequence continues at coordinate 36,889,184 of NC_092755.1, read as the reverse complement.
CAAGCCTCAGCTGAGATTTATAACATCCCATTCCGCACTGCTCTCTTACAGGATCGCCGTTGTGCCTGGAAGACAGTGGGAAAGAAGAGGATTAGACAGAACAGAAGGTGTTACAGTTATTGAGGGAGCTGGAGGGAATGAAACAGGTTATCTGGGGAGATAGGCAGACCTGCAGTAACTAAAGAACATTACTGGAAGATACAGCGAGAGTTGCAGACACTGAAGAAGGCAAAGGAAATAGCGAGATGGTGGCTTGTTCATGACGGAGCTTTGTAGCGTCAACAGGGCTTCAAAGTTTGTGAGAAGATTTGTAGCATGGGTGCTCGTTGTTGTGGTTCTGTTCGCCGAGTTGGGAATTTGTGTTGCAGATGTTTCATCCCCTGTCTAGGTGAAATTCTCAGTGCTTGGGAGTCTCCTGTGAAGCGCTTCTGTGATCTTTCCTCTGGCATTTTTAGTGATTTGTATCTGCCGCTTCCGGTTGTCAGTTCTAGCTGTCCGCTGCAGTGGCCAGTATATTGGGTCCAGGTTGATGAGCTTATTGATTGAAACTGTGGATGAGTGCCATACCTCTAGGAATTCCCTGGCTGTTCTCTGTTTGACTTGTCCTATAATAGTAGTGTTGTCCCAGTCGAACTCACGTTGCTTGTCATCTGCGTGTGTGGCTACTAAGGATAGCTGGTCGTGTCATTTCGTGGCTAGTTGGTGTTCATGGATGCGGATTGTTAGCTGTCTTCCAGTTTGTCCTATGTAGTGTTTTGTGCATTCCTTGCATGGGATTTTGTACACTACATTGGTTTTGCTTATGCTGGGTATCAGGTCCATCGTGCTGGTGAGTTGTTGTCTGAGAGTGGCTGTTGGTTTGTGTGCTGTTATGAGTCCTAGTGATCGCAGTAGTCTGGCTGTCAGTTCCGAAATGTTCTTGATGTATAGTAGTATGGCTAGTCCTTTGGGTCGTGGCATGTTTCGTTCCGTTGTCTTTCCCTGAGGCATCTGTGGATGAAATTGCGTGGAGTCTGACCCGACCCTGCAGCTCACCAATAGGATAAACAACACACTGAGACACCAACAAAAAAATGGACAGATAACCAGGTTTGAAAGCAACAACACCCTCAGATTCTATGGACTTCCTAAAGTACACAAAAAAGACATCCCACTCAGACCCATAGTATCACGACCAACAAAGTATCCTATCAACAAAGACTGCATACTCAAACTACTGGACCTGTGCCTCACAACACACTTCACATTCAACAACCAGATATACGAACAAATCAACGGCACACCCATGGGCTCACCCATCTCTGGACTCATAGCAGAAGCGGTAATGCAAAGATTAGAACAAACAGTCTTACCGCAAATTCAACCCAAACTCTGGGTCAGATATGTGGTTGACACCTTTGTAATCATTAAAAACACAGAAATAGAGAACACACACCAGATCATCAACGCCACACTCACAGGAATCCGATTCACTAGAGAGGAAAAAAAGGACAACCAACTCCCATTCCTAGACGTTTTGGTACAGAGAACACCGAACGGAGAATTGACCACAAAGGTTTACAGGAAAGCCACACACACAGACCGAGTCCTAAACTACGAAAACAACCACCCCAGCACACACAAAAGAAGTTGCATCAAGACATTGTTCAAAAGGGTCACAACATACTGCAGTACACCAGAACTGCAAAAAGAGGAAGAGGAAGACCTATACAATGTATCCGCCAAAAACGGATACCCCCACAATTTCATTAGGGATTGTCTGTATGGATTTGCTAGACGACTGTCCTCTGATATTGATGAGGGCAGTGCAGATGATGTGGTTTATATGGTGTTCATTAAGGTCTTTGACGAGGTCCCACACGGAAGGCTGCTCCAAAAGGAAAGAGCCCATGGGATCCAAGGTAAGTTGGTAAATTGGCTCCACAATTGGTGGAGGGTTGGTTTTGTGATTGAAAGCCTTTGCCCAGCGGGTGTACCACACGGATCTGTGCAGGAGCCATTGCTATTCATTATGGACATTAAATCACTCGTATGTGAAAGCAGAAGGCAACATTAGTAGGTTTGCAGATAACATGTAAGGTGAGGGTGTTGTCCACAGTGAGGGGGATGGACTCAGGCTGCAGTCTGATTTCGATCAGATGATAAACTCCGCAGAGTAATGGCAGACAGAGTTTACTTCTGATCACTGTGAGGTAATGCACTGTGGGAAGTCTAATAAACGAATAATATACATCATGAGTGGTAGCTCCTCCTGCAGTACTGAGGAATACAGGGACCTTGGTGAGCAAGTCCCTGGATGTCTGAAGGTGTCAGCACAGGTAGACAGGGTGGGGAATACACCTGAACTGGGAGCAGGAGGGGGACTCACATCCTGGTGGGGAACGTTGCTGGAGCTGCTCGAGAGGATTTAAACTCATCTGGCAGGGCTGTGTGACCCCAAAGTAACGCCAAAATGAAAGTTGAAGCTGGTACAAATGTTTAAGAGAGGAATATAAGTAGACAATGCAGGCAAGAACATAGCAGACAATTAGTGAAAACTGGTGAATTAAACTGCAGTTATTTCAATGCAAAGGGCCAGACAGATAAGGCAGATGAACCCAGAGTATGGATGGGAACATGGGATTGGGATACCATAGGTATTACAGAAACACAGCTGAGGGAGCAACAGGACCAGCAGCTCAATGTTCCGGAGACAGATGCTACAGGAAGGATAGAACAGGAGGCAAAACAGGAGGAGAGCTGGTGGGTTTGATTGGGGGGAAACATCCCAGCAGTACCTCGAGGGAGGATTCATGTAGGACCGCCCAGTTAAACGATATTAGTGGAACTGAGAAATAAAAATTGGTCATTAGTTTTCTACGGTCAGACTACAGCGATAGGCAATGGGAGATGAAGGAGCAAATATGTCAGGAGATTTCAGATATCTCTGACAATAATAGGGTTGTAATGATAGGGGATCTTAACGGTTCAAAACCTGCACTGGGATTGCTCCTAAGTTAAGCATTTGGATGGAAGGAATTTGTTAAGTGTGTTCCGAAAACTCCCAGTCATTATGTAAGTGGCCCAACTGGAGAATGGGGCTAAACCTGACCTCCCCTTGGGAAAGAAGGTAGGGAATGGGACTGAGGTGTTAGTGGGGGAGCACTTTGGAAAGTTACCACAATTTTATTAGATTGGAAATAGCGATGGAAAAGGACAGGACAGGCCTGGTCCACAAGTTCACAAGTCCACAAGTCCTCAAGGGAGCAAGATAGCATTAGACAGGATTTTTTAAAGTAGATCTGGGGAGGCTATTTGCAGGTAAAGGGAAGTCTGGTAAGTAAGAATATCTTAAAACCAAGATAAAAGGAGCGTTCAGCACCAGCATGTTCCTGTTAGTGTGCAGCTCAATACTGACTGAATTAGGAAACACTGGCTGAGTTTTGAGGCTGAGGTCAAGAAAAAAGGGTCACATGTCAGATATAACTGGCTGACTCAAGGGAATCCCTTCAGGAGCATCGGGGCTGTAGAAATACACTTAGGGTGGAAATCAGGAATGTAAAAAGGGGACATGAGATAGCTTTGGCAGAGAACGTTAAGGAGAATCCAAAGAGACTCTACAAGTGTATTAAGAGCAAAAGAAGAGCTTGGGACAAACCCGGTCTCCTTAATGATCAATGAAGGCAACGATGTGTGAAACTACAAGATCCAAAACAAATATTTCACTTTGGAACTTACTGTGGATAAAGACTGGGGCGCTCAGGGAACTAAACAGTGTTTGTCCTGACCACTATTGGAATACTGTGTGCAATTCTGGTCTCAATGCCACAGGAAGGATGTCGTGGATCATGTAAGGGTTTAGCAAAAATGACCAAAGATGTTGCCAGGGTTGGAGGGTTTGCGCTTCAGGGAAAAGCCTGAATAGGCTGGGGCTGTTTTTACTTGAACATGGGAAGCTGAGGAGTTAACAGATAAAAGGTGTTTAAAATAATGATGGTCATCGACAGGGTCAATAGACAAGGTCATTTCCCCAGGCGAGGGAAACTTTTCAAAGGGGTCTAAAGGGCAACTGACTCCCGCAGAGTGGATGGAATAAGCTGCCGGAGCAATTAGTGGAGGCTGATAGAAATACATTTAAAAGGCATGTGGATGGGTGTATGAATATGATGGGTTTAGAGGGATATTGGCAAAGTTGTGGCAAATGTGACTAGAAATGTCATGCAGGAGTTGGTCCGAAGGGCCTGTTTCCGTGCTGTACATCTCTATGACTCATTGACTTGAAATGAATGCACATTATACAAGAGGAGGTGCCAGAGTTTTGAAAACACAAAGGTAGATAAATCCCCAGGATCTGCTCAAATGGATCTCAGGACATTGTGGGAAGCTGGTGAAGAAATTGTAGGGCCCCTAGCAGAGATATTTGTACCATAGAGAGCTATGTGTGATAGGCTGGTAGACTGGAGGGTGGCATTGAGGACAGTGAAGAAGGTTTTCTAAGATTACAATGTGATCCTGATGAAAAGTGTGATTGGCTTAAAAACTGTAGATGGAGTTCTATCTGAATAAATGTGAGGTAATACATTTGGTACAACAAACACGTGCAGGACTTATACAATTAATGTTAGGACCTTCAGTAATGTTGTAGAACAGAGGGACCTCAGGGTTCAGCTACATAATTCTTTGAAGTTTGCAACATGGAGAGACAGGATAGTTTAAAAAAAGGTGCTTGCCTCACTTGCTTTCATTGCTCAGTCCTTTGGATATAGGAGTTGGGAAGTCGCATTGAGATTATACAGGCCATTGGTGAGTCCTCTTCTGGAATACTGTGTCCAGTTCTGGTCGCCCAGTTATAGGAAGGATATTATTAAGCTGGAAAGGGTTGGGAGGAGATTTACTGGGATGTGGCTGCGTACGAAAGGCTTCAGTATAAAGAAACGCTGAATAGGTTGGTATTTTTCACTGAAACCTGAATGTTGACAGATGACCTCATAGAAGTTTATAAAATCATGAGGGGGATAGATAGAGTTAATGGGAGTTGTCGTTTCCCATGGACAGGGGAGTTTCAAGACAAGTCAGGACAGTTTTAAGTTTAGTGGAGAGACATATAAAAAAAACAGACATGAGGGGCACATTGTTTCACGGAGGATGGGTTGTGTGTGGAATGAACTTCCCAAGGAAGGGGTGAATGTGGGGACAATTACAATGTTTAAAAGACATTTGGATTAGTACAGGAATAGGAAAGGTTTGAAAGGATATGATCCAGGAACAGGCAGGTGGGACGAGGTCAGTTTTAGAGTATGGTTCGTGTGAACCAAACAGTGCGATATGAATCTCTGACTATGATTATAATGATGTGTCATTAATTAAGAAAGGCTTCAAGAGAAAGCCAGGGAACGACTGACTGATGAGTGAGACATCAGGGTGGGTCAGTTGTTGGGGGTCATTCTGAGAGGTCGGCCGTCCATGCATTTGGAAAGATAAGGCCTGATTACGGACAGCCAGCATGGCTTTGTGCCTGGGATAACATGTCTCACAAACTGGACTGGAGTTTGCTCAAGATGTGACCAAAAAGATACACTAAGGCAGAGCAACAGATGTTGTTTCTGGCTTCTGCAAACCCTTGGTCAGGGTGGAGCATGATACATTGGTTAGTAAGGGTAGATAACAAAGGATCAGGGAGAGCTAGCCAACTGGATACAAAATGGGATGGCAGTGGGAGACAGAGGGTGGTGGGAGAGGGTGGTTGTTCAGACTGGGGCCTCTGACCAGCAGTGTGCTGTAAGGATTGGTGCTGGGGCCACGGTTGTGCACCACTTACATAAATAATTTGAGTGAAAATATAGGAGTCCCTGTTAGTATGTTTATGGATACCAAGATTAGTGGAATAGTGGGCAGGGAATATAGTTATTGAAGGGGATGTTAATCAACTGGGCCAGTGGGCCAAGGAATGAAAGATGGAATTTAATTCAGGAGTTGGATTTAGTTAAGACAAACCAGGGAGGACTAACACAGTTAATGGTCAGGCCCTGGGCAGTGCTGTCGAACAGAGAGACACCAAGGGGTGGAGTTACATTGTTCCTTGGAATGGAATCACAGGGTGAACAGGGTGGGGAAAGCGGCAATTGGCACACTTGTCTTCATTGGTCAGAGCATTGAGTAAATGAGTTGGAGATATTTGTAAAATTGTTGTCAATATTTCTCCTGGGCAGACAAGGACACGGGATGACCTGTCAAGGTTTATGAAACAATGTAGGGCCGAAGTAAGGTGAATAGCCAAGGGTAGGTGAGTCCAAAGCTAGAGGCTTAAATGTGAGGTGAGAGAGCAAGGATTTAAAGAGGGAGCTGAGGGGCAACATTTTCTACAGAGGATGGTGCATAGACGGAATGGACTGCCAGAGGAAATGGTAAAAACAAGTACAATTACAACATGGAAAAGACACTCGGGCAGGTACATGGAGAGAAGTAGATTGGAAGGAATATGGACCAAACACAGGCAAATGCAACTCATTCCATTTCGGAAACCTCCACCAAAAAGTAATGCCACACAGAAACAGACCCCGATGTCTCCAGTTATTGGAGGAGGAGACTATCGAGACAAGGCATGTTGTAGAGACTGAAGCAAGTTACAGCGATACGGATGGTCATCTGGACTGGAGGTTTCAAATATGTGAAATAATTGGTGAGAGGGGAGGGGATGACAGAGATAGGAACTGTTATAGGAGTTAGAATGATTGAAGACACTGGTCCTCAATACAAGCCATAGATACAGTGTTGGAGAGGGAACAGGGAACAGAAAGATCCCAGGCAGCATTACCACCCTCTCGTGGGAGGGCTGCTTTCCCCTCAGCTGTTCTGATACTCCCTAAGAAAACACAGGCCTGGACTGATAACTGGGAACTCCCGATACTGTCTCATTACAACAAAACTTGCAGCAGGCGTGGTGATTGAGCCTGGGTTGTGTCTGTACTGTGCTCCCCCTCCAGCACTTTCTCTATGTCATGTCTTGTTAGCTGATGTTTGGATCCCCCTTATTACTTTCTGCTCTGTGCACTGGAATGATCTTACCTGGCAGCAGGATTTATTGAAGACTCCTGACCTCCCTGACTTTGTCTTTCTGGCTGAGCAACCATCGTCCCAACCAGCAGTTGGCAAGTCTATTGAGTCAGGAACTCCATGAGTACCTGTAGAAGACACAGAAGTAGGCAGAAGGGGAAATTAGACTAACACTTTGAGGGTTACACATATAGAATGGCACTGAGCCCACAGAGATCTGGAAAATGCCAGTCTCCATTCCTGGAGTGTGCTGCCTCATCTCTCTGGAGTGGAGAATTCTGTTGGTTCATGATCTGGAGTAGCTTCATGAGTGAGAGACGCTGACAGAGACAACAATTAGACCCACACAGTGAGGGATACCACATGGAGAGTCACATCACCAGAGTGCCGGGTCAAACAATTGTGCAGGAAGAAAGGGTTTTGATTCGTGTTGCACTGGGATGTACAAACTGTGAGCAGGCGAAGTGATGGCCTAGTGGCATTATTGTATGACAATTTATCCAGAAACTCAGCAAGTGTTCTCTGGACACATGTTCAGATCCCACCATTGCAATGATTGAACGTGGAGTAAATGCTTCAAAAACGATGTAATGAAAAACCTGTAAATGAGTATTAAACAATTGCTGATGTTAAGAAAAAGTCATTGGGTACATTCGTGTCTTTAGTGAAGTAATCTAAGATGGGACTGGGATATCACAGGTATTACAGAAACAACAGCTGAGGGAGGGACAGGACAGGCAGCTCAATGTTCCAGGGGACAGATGCTGCAGGAAGGACAGAAGTGGAGCTGAGAGAGGAGGAAGAGCTGCTGGTTCTGATTGGGTGAAACGTCCCAGCAGGACTGAGAGAGGATATTCCTGCAGGATCGCCCAGTGAAGCTGTGTTCTGGGAATTAATCAATAACAATGGGTCTTCCCTTTCCTCTGATTGTTCTACAGACCCCGAGAGCCCCGCCCTCCTGCACCTTGACCTCCTCAAGATGGCGGCCCTGAGCGCTCCATCTTCCCTCAAACAAATGGCGGCCGTGACCCTATGCCACTTCCCTGATTAGAGACCGCCGCCTCCTTACCCGGGCCTAGAGGGTCTTTTTAGAGTTATTGTTAACCTGTATCCAGGACTTGTGAAATCTCTCCGCTCCTTTCTCCCAGCGAGGCTCCCGCACACCGGCATGAAGCCGATCGCAGCCGCTGCCGCAGAAAGCAGCTCTATGTCTCTCTCTCTCTCTCTGCAATGATCATTGTGACACTGCGCATGCTCCACATAGAAACCAAACTGCGCGTGCGTCTGCGATTACCGGTGAGTTTATAGAGAATATTCATATCTGCACAGGATCATGGATGAAGTATTAGTCATTAACAATTGCTCTGTCGCGTTACAGTCATTGAGATTATTAGTATGCAAATAGAGTGTTCGGTTCAACTTAACCACACTAGCCAGGTATGTAAATTACCAATCGTTCCGGGAGTTTGAAAATAAATTTCTTACTCGAGTTGTGTAAACCAACCTGTGAATTATTCACGCCGACCAGTGTATTATTCTCAGCTCGTCTCCCTACACCCATGTGTTTATCTAAGGATTGTTTAAATCTCCCTAATGTACGTTATCAGATTTACATCTCAACTATTTCTTAAAAATCTCACATTGATTCGTGGGAGAGGCTTAATGCTCCACTATGTAGTGAGAATGATCAATCCTGAAGCGTTCACTCTCCGAGAATGCTTTGGCCCCGCTCCTCACTCACTCTGGTTAGACGACCGGCCGCTGCTCGGTCCTGCTGTTCAGCCCCTTCCTCCGAATTGCGGAGTTGATACAGGCGCGACTCCAGCAGGCTAAGGGACAAGGGAAGTTACTTTCGATGCCTTGTGATGTGGTGAAAATATCCCGAATCTTGGATCGAGAGGCCTGAGTTCATTTCACAGCTTGTACAGGTGTGTGTAACAACAACTTTATTAAGAAAAAAACAAGGGAAGGCAGGAACAGAGTAAAAACAATAGAACATGTAAACAATGTGGTGGGGCTGCCAATGCTCTGGTGATTTTAGTCTTTACCATGTGTTTCAGGGCCCCAGGGCATCCCAGTACAGACTGTGCCACTCCTCCTTGTGCACAGCCAGATACCACGATTGCGGGGCAAAGTGATGTGGTGGGGTACAGATAGTGGTGCTGGAAGGGCACAGCAGTTCAGGCAGTATCCGAGGAGCAGTAAAATCGACGTTTCGGGCAAAAGGCTTTAAAATGGAATAAAAGCAGAGAGCCTGAAGTGTGGAGAGAAAAGCTGGAGGAGGGTGGGGGTGGGGAGAAAGTAGCATAGAGTACAATAGGTGAGTTTGGGAGAGGGGATGAAGGTGATAGGTCGGGGGCGGTAGGAGGATGGAGTGGATAGGTGAAAAAGAAGATAGGCAGGTAGGACAAGTCACGGGGACAGTGCTGAGCTGGAAGTTTGGAACTGGGATGAGGTGGGGGAAGGGGTAATGAGGAAACTGTTGAAGTCCACATTGATGCCCTGGGGTAGAGGTGTTGCGAGGCAGAAGATGAGGCGTTCTTCCTCCAGGTGTCTGGTGGTGAGGGAGCGGTGGTGAAGGAGGCCCAGGACCTCTATGTCCTCGGCAGAGTGGGAGGGAAAGTTAAAACGTTGGGCCACAGGGCGGTGGAGTTGATTGGTGCGGATGTCCCGGAGACGTACCCTAAAGCACTCTGCTAGGAGATATCAGTCTCCCCAATGTAGAGGAGACCGCATCGGGAGCAACGGATACAATAAATGATATTAGTGGATGTGCAGGTAAAACTTTGATGGATGTGGAAGGTTCCTTTAGGGCCTTGGATAGAGGTGAGGGAGGAGGTGTGAGCACAGGTTTTACAGTTCCTACAGTGGCAGGGGAAAGTGCCAGGATGGGAGGGTGGGTTGTTGGGGGCGTGGACCTGACCAGGTAGTCACGGAAGGAACGGTCTTTGCGGAAGGCAGAAAGGGGTGGGGAGGGAAATATATCCATGGTGGTGGGGTCTGTTTGGAGGTGGCAGAAATGTCGGCGGATGATTTGGTTTATGCGAAGGTTAGTGGGTTGGAAGGTGAGCACCAGGGGTGTTCTGTCCTTGTTACTGTTGGAGTGGTGGGGTCTGAGTGCAGAGGTACGGGATGTGGACGAGATGCATTGGAGGGCATCTTTTAACCACGTGAGAAGGGAAATTGCGGTCCCTAAAGAAGGTGTTCTGTGGTGAAACTGATCCTCCTGGGAGCAGATACGGTGGAGGCGGAGGAATTGGGAATACGGGATGGCATTTTTGCAAGAGGTAGGGTAGGAAGAGGTGTAATCCAGGCAGCTGTGGGAGACGGTGGGTTTGTAAAAAATGTCAATGTCAAGTCAGTCGTCATTAATGGAGATGGAGAGGTCCAGGAAGGGTAGGGTGGTGTCAGAGATGGTCCAGGTAAATTTAAGGTCAGGGTGGAATGTGTTGGTGAAGTTGATGAATTGCTCAACCTCCTCGCGGGAGCACGACGTTGCGCCAATGCAGTCATCAATGTAGCGGAGGAAGAGGTGGGGAGTGGTGCCAGTGTAATTACGGAAGATCAACTGTTCTACATAGCCAACAAAGAGACAGGCATAGCTCGAGCCCATACGTGTGCCCATGGCTACCCTTTGGTCTGGAGGAAGTGGGAGGATTCGAAGGAGAAATTGTTAAGGGTGAGGACCAGTTCGGCCAAACGAATGAGAGTGTCAGTGGAAGGGTACTGTTGGGTACGTCTGGAGAGGAAAAAACCGAGGGCTTGGAGGCCCTGGTCATGGCAGATGGAGGTGTAGAGGGATTCGATATCCATGGTGAAGATGAGGTGTTGGGGGCCGGGGAAACGGAAGTCTTGGAGGAGGTGGCGGGCGTGGGTGGTGTCTCTAACGTATGTGGGGAGTTCCTGGACTGGGGGGATAGGACAGTGTCGTGGTAGGTAGAGATGAGTTCAGTGGGGCAGGAGCATGCTGATACAATGGGTCGGCTAGGGTGGTCAGGCTTGTGGATCTTGGGAAGGAGGTAGAACCGGGCAGTGCGGGGTTCCTGGACTATGAGGTTGGAAGCTGTGGGTGGGAGATCTCCTGAGGTGATGAGGTTCTCTAATGTCTGGGAGATGGTTTGGTGATGGGGGTGGGGTCATGGTCGAGGGGGCAGTAGGAAGAAGTGTCTTCGAGTTGGCGTTTGGCTCCAGTAGTGTAGAGGTCAGTGTGCCAGACTACCACTGCGCCCCCTTTATCTGCTGGCGAAATGGTGAGGTTGGGATTGAAGCAGAGGGATTGGAGGGCTGCGCATTGTGAGGGGGAGGGGTGTAGACAGGTTGAGGTGGTTAATGTCCCGGCGGCAGTTGGAAATGAAGAGGTCGAGGGTAGGTAATAAGCCAGCGCGGGGTGTCCAGGTGGATGCAGTGTGTTGGAGGTGGGCGAAGGGGTCCTCGGAAGGTGGGCGGGAGTCCTGATTGTGAAAGTAAGCTTGGAGACGGAGGCAACGGAAGAATTGTTCGACGTCATGGCGTGTATTAAATTCATTGATGCGTGGACGGAGGGGGATGAAGGTGAGGTCTTTGCTGAGAACTGATCGTTCATCCTCAGTGAGGGGAAGGTCTGGAGGGATGGTGAAAACTCGGCAGGGCTGGGAGCTGGTGTGGGTGTGGAGCTGGGAGTGGGGGCGGAGCCTGTAACTGGAGTGGGGAGAATGGAGGTGGAGTCATGAGCAGGGTTCCACCCCCATTCCGCCCACGCTGGCATCATCATCCTAGGAAAAATACCTCCATTGTCTACCTTTCTAATCCTCTGATCATCTTGTATGTCTCTATCAAATCCCCTCTAGCCTTATTCTTGCCAATGAGAAGAGTTTAAAGTCTCTCAGCCTTTCCTCACAAGACCTTCTCTCCAGCCCAGGCAATGTTCTGGTAAATCTCCTCTGCACCTTTTCCAATGTTTCCAGATCCTTCCGGAAATATGGGCACCAGAACTGAACACAATATTCCAAGTATGACTGCACCAGTGTTTTGTATAGTTGCAGTATGGTATTTCAACTTTGGAACTCAATCCCTCCACGAATGAAACATAACACACCGTTTGCCTTCTTAACAGCACTATCAACCTGGGTGGCAACTTTCAGGGATCTATGTACATGGACTTAAAGATCCCTCTGCACGCCACACTACCAAGAGTTTTTTCCATTGACCCAGTATTCAGCCTTCCTGTTATTCTTCTCAAAGTGCATCACCTCACATTTAGTTGCATCGAACTCTATTTGCCACCTCTCAGCCCAATTCTGCAGTTTATCCAAGTCCCCTTGCAACCTGTAACATTCTTCCACACTGTCCACTACTACACTGACTTTAGTGTCGTCTGCAAATTTCCGAATCCATTCACCTATACATGCAGTGGTCCCAAAACAGATCCTGGTGTCTCATGACTAGTAACTGGACTCATCACATTCGCCTCATACGCGAAAGGTCCCCAGTTTGAAACTGGGCAGAAACTGCTTTGTTCTTCAACTGCAGCCTTTTACATGGACAAGAACGGAGTTTTCTTGCTTGCTTTCCCATCTGCAAATCTGCCTTCGAATTTGCTTGAACAAATCTGCTCTCGTCGTGAGGCTTGTTTCTATGCATCTGCATTTTCTCCAACAGCGTACCATGTGGAACCTTGTCAAAGGCTTTACTTTTGTCCATGTATACCACGTCAAATGCCCTACCCTCATCTACAAGCTTGGTGACCTTCTCAAAAAACTTAATGAGGTTTGTGAGACGTGACCTGCCCTTGACAAAACCAAGTTGACTATCTGAAATCAAATTGATGTTTGCCAGATGATTTTAAATCTTATCTCTTATTATCCTTTCCTAAACCTTTCCTACAACAGAAGTAAGGCTCACTGGTCTATAATTAACTGGATCATCTCTACTGCCCTTCTTGAACAAGGACACAACATTTGCAATCTTCCCGTGCTCTGGTACCAAATCTGCAGACAATGACAACTCAAATATCCAAGCCAAAGGCTATGCTACCTTCTCCGTAGCTTCGCAGAGAATCCTCGGACTTGGCTATTTTCACACCTTCCAGCATTGATAATATCTGTTCATAACTAACCTTGGTAATTTCTAGTCTAATATCTCATACCTCATTCTCCTCCTCTACAATATTCTCCTTTTCCTGAGTGAAAACCAATGAGAAATGTTCAATTAGCATCTTTCTGATCTCCACAGGGTCAACACTCATCTTCCCATTCTGTCTGTGATTGGCCCTATTCCTACCCTCATCATCTTTTTATTCCTCACATACCTATAGAAAGCTTTAAGGTTCTCCTTTATTCTATTTGTTAAATATCGCTTGTGTTGTCTCTTTGCTCTTCTTAACTCTCTCTTTAAATCCTCCTTGGCTGATCTGTAATTCTCCATCGCCTCATCTGAACCATCTTGCCTCATCAACACCTAAGCCTCCTTCTTCTTCGTAACAAAAGATGCAGTTTCCGCAGTAAACCAAGGTTCCCTTACCTTATCACGTCCTCCTGCCTGATAGGGACATACCTATCAAGGACACGCAATATCTGTTCCTTAAACCAGCTCCACATTTCCATTGTCTGAATCCCCTGCATTTTGCTACCCCATTCTGTGCATCTAATTCTTGCCTAATAGCATTATAATTGCCCTTGCCCCATCAATAACTCTTGAACATGGCATGTACTTGTTCCTTTCCATCACTAAACTAAACTTCACTGAATTATGGTCACTCTTTCCAAAGTGCTCACCTACAACTAAATCAAACACCTAGTCTGGTTCATTACCAAGGACCAGATCCAATGTGGCCTCCCCTCTTGTCAGCCCTTCAACATACTGTGTCAGGAAACCCTCCTGTACACATTGGATAAAAACCGATTCATCCAACGTATTAGAGTTATAGCATTTCCAGTCAATTTTGGGGAAGTTAAAGTCCCCCGTAATGACCACCCTGTTACTTTCACTCCTATCCAGAATAATTTTGCTAATCCTCTCTTCCACCTCCCTGGAACTCTGCAGAGGCCTATTAAAAAAAAAAACTCCAAGCAGTGTGACCTCTCCTCTTCTGTTTCTAACCTCAGGCCACACTACCTCAGGAGACTAGTCCTCATCAAAAGTTCTCTCAGCCACCGTTATACTATCCTCGACTAACGTGACATACATGGACCCATTGCAGAGCTTCAAACTCCATGAGGCAGCCATACTCTCTGACAGACAGACTCAGTCTGGAACCTTCTCTGTCCTTAAGACCTTATGCACTGCCTGTGCTCCTCCATTTCCCCTTTGCACGTTCCCTTTCCAACCCACCCCACCTGCACCACTCCACGAATGGTGCTATCGAGGGCAGAGGTCTGTGGAATACCCTCCCTAACCTTCTCTATCCTCCTTTAAGATGTATTTTAACATTATTCTCTTTAATTAACATTTTGATCATCCATGAAGCACCTTAGGAGATTTGCTATTGTAAAAGATTCCATACAATGCAAGTAGTTGTTGTTATTGCTGTACATTAGGAGAAACAGGAATGATGCATTCAAAATTCTAACAAGAACATCACTGACAGATGTGGTGTGTAGGCCACCAAATAATAACATCACATTGGGATGGGCAATTAACAAAGAAATAACTATTGCCTGTAAAAATGGAATGGCTATTATCATGGGTAATTTTAATCTACATGTAGTTTGGTCGAACCAGCTCAGTCAGGGGAGCCTTGAGTTTATTAAGTGTATCCATGATAGTTTTCTTGAACAGTATGAAATGGAACTGACAAGGGAGCAATCTATCCAGCATCTGGTTCTGTGCAATGAGACAGGAATAATTAATGACCTCAGAGTTAGGGATCCTCTTGAAAGAAGTGATCACTGTATGGTTGAATTTAGAATACATATGGAGAGTGTGAAGATAAAATCTAATACCTGGGTCCCGTGCTTCAACACAGGGAACTACAATAGAATAAGGGAGAACCTGGATAAAGTAGACTGGAAACAAAGATGTTATGGTAGGACAGTTGATGAGCAGTGGAAGATTTTCAAAGGCACTTTACAAAGTGCTCAACAATGGCATATTCCAGTGAAAAGGAAGGACTTTAAGAAAAGACATACTCTGCGATGGGTATCTAAGGAAAGCGATCAAATTGAAAGAGAAGGCATGCAAAGTGGCCAAAAACAGCCTGAAACTACAACTGGGAAAACCTTAAAGGTCAACAGAAAGCTACAAAAGAGCGATAAAGAAACGTAAGATAGAACATGAGAAAAATAAAGTAGCACAGACCAGAAAGACAGATAGCAAATTTTTATATGAATAAAAGAGTGGCTAAAGTAAATGTTGGTCCTTTGGAAAATGAGAAGGAACATTTAATTATGGGATATCACAGTGAAGGAAACTAATATCTTGCCAATAATTAGCAAAGAGACAAAGATAGGTGAGGATTTGGAAACCATCATTATTACGGAACAGCTAGTGTTGGACTGTTGGAGTTAATTGAGCTAATGACAGAAAAGTCTTCTGACCCTGATGGAATGCATCCCAGGATACTAAAGGAGATGCCAGCAGAAATAACAAATACACTGGCAGTAATTTTCTAAAATTCACTGGAATCTGTGGCAGTCCCAGCAGATTGGAAAGCAGCAAAAGTGATGCCACATTTTTGAAAAGGAGGTGGACAAAAGGTGGGGAATTATACACAAGGTAGCTTATTTTGTGTAGTGGGAAAGATGCTTGGGTCTATTATCAAGGAAGAAATAGCAGGGAATCTCGATAGAAATTGTCCCATTGGACAGACAGAGCATGGGTTCATGTAGGGCAGGTCTTGCTTCACAAATCTTTTAGAATTCTATGAAGCCATTTCGAGCAAGTTGGACAATGGGGACCCAGTGGATGCGGTGTACCCGGATTTCCAAAAGGCCTTCAGCAAGGTGCAGTGCAAGAGGTTGTTGTATAATATAAAGGTGCATGGCGTTAGAAGTAGAGTATTAGCATGGATAGAAGATTGGTTGACTAACAGGAAGCAAAGTGTGGGGATAAATTAGTACTATTCTGGCTGGCAATCAGTGACTAATAGTGTGCCTCAGGGATCAGTGTTGGAACTGCGATTATTTAGAATTGATACAGATGATTTGGAGTTGGTGACCACGTGTAGGGTGTAAAAGTTTGCATATGACATTAAGATGAGTAGCAGAACAAAGTGTGCAGAGGACTGTGAAACTTTGCAGAGGAACATAGACACATTGAGTGAGTGGGCAATGGTCTGGCATTTGGAATAGAATGTTCATAAATGTAAAGTCCTACTGTTTGGTTGGAGTAACATTAAAAAGAGATTATTACTTGAATTTTAAAAAGTTGCATCATTTGCTATGCAGGGGCACCTGAGTATCCTTGTGCATGAAGGGTGGTTACCAGGTACAACAATCAATTCAGAGGGCAAATGGAATTTTGGCCTTCATTGCTGAAGGAATTGTGTTTCAAAGCAGAGGTTATGTTCCAGCTGTATTGGGTGCTGGTGAGGCCACACCTGAAGTACTGCATGCAGTTTCTGTCTCCTTACTTGCTCAAGGATATACCGGCACTAGAGGGGGTGCAGAGGAGGTTAACTAGGTTGATTCCGGAGTTGAGGGGTTGGCTTAACAGAGACTGAGTAGGTTGGGATTATATTCATTGGAAATCAGAAGAATGGGAAACATATAAAATAATGAATGGAATGGATAAAACAGAAGTAGAGAGAGTGTTTCCACTGGCAGATAAAGCCAGGACAAGAGGGCATCACCTCAAGATTACAGGCAGCAAATTTAGGACTGAATTGAGAAGGAACTTCTTGACCTCGATGGAATTCATTGCCCAGGGAAGTAGTTGATGCTAGTTCAGTAAACGTCTTTAAAGCTGAGGTAACTTTTTTAAAAAAAGAAATAATTAATTAATTCAGGGATATGGTGAGAATGTCGGTAAATGGTTCTGTGCCCACAAAATGATCAGCCATGATCTTAATGAATGGCAGAGCAGGCTCAAAGGGCAGGACGGCCTTCTCCTGTTCCTAGTTCTTTTGTTGTTATATATTGAATTCCTCCCGCACTCTTGACTTTCAGGTGCTGGTGTTGGATTAGGATGGACAAAATTAAAATTCACAGAACACCAGGTTATAGTCCAACAGGTTTATTTGGAAGCACTCGCTTTGCAGCTTCTTCATCAGGTGGTTGTGTGATTTTTAACTTTGTGTCTCACTCTTGTAACTTATAAACAGCAACAAAAGCCACGAAGCAGTGCGCATGCTCCAGGCAAAAATGGGGCCCGAGTAGTTGATGTCAGCGGAAGACCAATGGAAAGGCAGGGGCACAACTGGAGGACCTGGCGGGGCATTTGGTCCTCTGGCCAATCAGAGTAAATGAGGGACGGGACTAGACTAGACAACGTGATCATCCTCACGGTGGGTGTGGGTGGGTGGAGTGCTGTTGGTAAGGAGAGAAATAAACAGCAGGAAGTTGGACAAAAATGGTGTTGGTATGGGCTGAGAGGTTTTACAAACATTTGGTGCACATCGGAAAATATAAATTTGAAACTTACAGTCCTGTTTTTGCAGTAAACTGGAAAATAACCTCATCATGTGATCGCCACCATCTTTATTCGGGTCAAAGATTCACTGGACACGTGCGCGGCCGCCAGCTTTGTCGGGGGCAAAGTTCAGAGGTATGTATGTGCAGCCCTCCCTGGTAGAGAGTCAAAGGGCAGGATTTACACAGAGCACATTCAAACCCAGAGAAATGGATTTTTTTTTTCTGGATTTGTTTCTTCATCCATTTAAATGATTTGGATGTGAATAGAGCCGGTACAGTTTGTAAGTTTGCAGATGACACCAAAATTGGAGGTATTGTGGACAGTGATAAATGTTGTCTCAGAATACAATGGGATATTGATCAGATGGATCGATGGGCTGCGGAGTGGCAGATAGGGTTTAATTTAGATAAATGTGAGGTGCTGCATTTTAGAAAAGCAAATCAGAGCAGGACTCACACTGAATTGTAAGGTCTTGGAGAGTCTTATTGAACAAAGAGACCTTGGAGTGCATGTTCATAGTTCCTTGAAAATAGAGTCACAGGTATATAGGATAGTGAAGAAATTGTTTGGGATTCTTCCCTTCATTGGTCAGAGCATTGAGTGAAGGAGCTGTCCAGGACATTGGTTAGGCCACTTTTGGAATATTGTGTGCAATTCTGGTCTCCATCTCATCAGAAAGAGGCACTGAAACATGGAAGGTTTGAGAATTGATTTTTTTAAGGATGTTGCCAGGGTTGGAGGATTTGAGTTGCAGGGAGAGGCATAATAGTCTGGGGCCATTTTTTCTGGAGTGTCAGAGGCTGAGGTGTGATGTTGAAGAGATTTATAAAATCGTGAGGGGCATGGATAGCGTAAATAGACAAGGGTTGGTGGAGCCCAGAACGAGAGGATTTAGGTTTAGGGTGAGAAGGGAAAATTCAAAAGGAGCCTAAAGGGCAACCAGAATTGTAACTTTTAAAAAGCATTTGAATAGGAAGGGTTCAGAGGGATATCGGTCAAGTGCTGGCAAATGGGAATAGTTTAGGTCAGAATATCTGGTTTGCATAGATGGGTTGGACTGAAGAGTCTGTTTTTGTGCTAGACATCTCTGACTGTGGGATCATAAAAGTGAACACTGCTCTGGTTCACCTCTGGGCTCCTTGATATCCACTTGTTCATTATCTAGCTTCCTCAGTCTCACATGAGTGTATTTTTGCCATGTTTAGTATTTTACTACTACATTCACAGACCGTTTTGTAAATGGATTGTCCACTGCTGCCCGACTCCTGACCTTATGCTGCTCCATTATCAGGTTATTTTTTCCACAATATCTTTGACAGTCAAGAATTCTTTTTTCCAATAGTGAGAGGATTTTTCTTCCATTTCTGACAGTCAAATTCTGCACCAATTTCATTCCCTATAATTCATATTGCACTCCCAGAAACATCATGTGTATTTCTCCCACAGATACTAGTGATCATTGGCAAAGCCCTGTTGCCTGTGGAGAGGGTGATGTTTGACTTCCTCGCACAGCTGCAGTTTGAATGGTGAAAGCGCTCCCACAACGTGGTTGGGTAAGAGACATTACAGATTATTCACTCAGCGATAGTGAAAAGTAAAAGATATCTGTACAAATCAACATGTTTTTAATTTCACAAAAATATTGAGAACTTTTGACATAAGGCCACAGCTGAAGAATATTATGTCCAGTGACCAAAACCATTGCCAAATAAGCAATTTTTCAGGAATGCCTTAAAAGAAGAAAACAGATCTTAGAGGGTGGGAATTCCAGACCATGTTTCCTTGGAATCTATAGAAACAGTCACACAGCTGAACTCAAAAATAAACACATCATTGGGAGTCTATACTAAAATGAGTTATTGAGATATGAAAGGGTGTGTGGTGCAGGAAGATAGGAATTAAGTCAAGGGTGTGAAAGTAAATTGTTGTCGCTTATAAATAGGAGCCTTTTGATGGATCAGCAAGTTCTGGTACAAGTGAGCAATTGGGCGGTAGAGTTTTCAATATTCTGAAGATTATAGGGAGGGTGATTGTGGGATCCTGGCCATGAGTGGGTTTAGATAATGAAATCTAGAGTTGATAAAATGAATGAATGAGAGTTTCAGTAAATGAGCTGAGACTGTGGTGAGGTCAGGTGATATCACTGAAGTCGAAATAGTGGTCTTGGAGTGGGACTGGGCTGTCACCCTCACCTCACCTCTGGAATTCAGCTGTTTGTCAGTTTGTGAATCAAGTCTGCAACAAGATCAGGAACTGAGTGGCCCTGGCAAAACCCAAACTGGGTGTCACAGAGGGTTATTGCTGAGCAGCTGCTTGACAGCACTGTTGATGACACCTTCCATCACTTCACTGCTGAGCGAGTGTCGACTGATAGAGGGAAATTGGCTGAGTTGGCTCTGTCCTGCGTTTTTTGTGTTGAACATCCCTGCGAAATGTTCCACAACGTCAGTAGGTGCCAGTGCTGGACTTGTCTTGGTGGGCAGCAATTTCTGGAGCACAGCCATCAGTATTATTGCCACAATGTTGGTAGGGCTGACAGCTTTTACACTACTTCTCCATTTCTTGATCTGATTTGAAATAAGTTTTCAACCAAGTTGATTCACGTCTGTGATGTCCAGGACCAATGTAGAAGGCTCATCCACTTGGCACTGCTGGCTGAAGATTGCTGCAAATGCAGTAGTCTTGTCTGTTGCATGGATATGTGAGACCCCTCCATCAGTAAAGTTGGGGATATCTGTGATGCTTCCTGCAGTGAGTTGTTTAATTGCCCATCACCATTCCTGACTAGGTGTGGCAGAACTGCAGAGCTCAGATCTGATCCATTGGTTGTTGGATCACATAGTTCTACTTGGTGTTGCTTGTGCTGTTTGGCATGCAGGTTGGGTAGCTTCACCAGGTTGGCACCACATTTTTAGGTATGCCTGGTATTGCTCCTGGCATGCCCTGTGGGACTCTCCATTGAACTAGGGTTGATTCCCCTGATTTGATGTTAATGGTTGAGTGGGGGATATACCAGGCCATGAGATTTCAGATTGGGCTGGAGTACAGTTCTGCTGCTGCTGTTGGCCCACAGTGAGACAGAAGTTGCAGGGTCAAGAGGGCTGATTGTGTTATTGTATTTTCCAGTGCATTGGTAGATGTAATGTGGACCATCCAGTTTCATTCCTTTGTTGAGACTGTGCAGTGATTAATACAATGAGTGATTTGATGGGCCACTGTCAGGAATGCAACTTTTAAAAAAAGGTTTTGTGATTTACACATGAAAGAAGTGAAACTATCATGGTATTCGAACAGATGAAAGACTCAACAGACAATCAAGGTATTTTTCAATGGATAATTTCAGTTACATCACACTAAATGTTTGCTATAAATTCTGTGCCTTAGAATTGTGCCCTCCACAATCACCTGATGAAGGAGCGGTGCTCCGAAATCTAGTGTGCTTCCAATTAAACCTGTTGGACTATAACCTGGTGTTGTGTGATTATTAACTGAGAATATGACCGCACTACTAACAGGGCTGCATGTAAACAGGCTCAGTCCAGTTAATCAATACATTCGGAAGGATTTCCTCCAAGTTTGATGACAAAATATTCGTCAAAACCATCAACTTCAACCTACAATGTTGTTATTAAAAGTTCAGGCTGACACAAAGCTCCCCACCCCACTGCAATGTGGTAACTGGGGCCCGGCCCAGGAATTGGAACTGGGACATTTGTGGACTGTGATCTCAAAGGAAGCGAGCAAACACAATTCTGACAGATTAGTCCTCAAAGATGGGTAGCAAGTTTGAGACAAGGCAGGTGGTATGCGCCTTGCACTTAGCTTAATTGCATTTCTTATTTACAGTTGTGTTTTGCAAAGTATAAAGAACTATGTATTTTTTTTTCATGGTTGGGGAGTTTTATTCTAGTTGATCACAGTTGCTGCCTCTCGCTCCCCAAGTCAAATCATAGGATCAATAACAAAACAATAAACTGCAGGTGCTGGAGATCTGAACCCCAGAAAAAAGTGCTGGAGAAACTCAGCAGTTCTGAGGGCATCGGTGAAGAGAAAAATAATGTTACATTTCAATTTCAGTGACTCTTCGTTTGAACAGACAAATGGTCATGAGACTTGGAGCTTACAATGTTTAATTCCCCTCCAGAGATGCTGCTGGACCTGCAGTTCTCCAGCACTGTGCTTTCTATAGTGAACTTTATTTACAAAACAGATCGGAAAAATACTAATCTCCAAAAGTGAAAGGTTCATTGCAAACATGAGCATAGTTTCCAAACTTGGGTTACACAAGCACGTCTCAGTTTAAAAACAAGATTTAACTCACAATAATATTCCATCTCAAAATTAGCCAAGTTACACCAGTAATAAAGCTCATCCACCCAATCAGGCACTTCAGTACAATATCCTGCAGTGTTGCACACAGCCACCTTTACCAAAGAATAATCACATGTCACAAAATTGAAGGCCAAGAGCATGTCTCTTTAAAGGAGCTAAAGTCAAACTCAATTTTTTGAAGGATTTTTATTAAACCTGATTGAACATTTAAATCTCAGAGCATATCTTTGCTTTTTTAAACAAAGTGTGTGGGAAACATCCCACATCTTACTAAAGGTTCAGTTCGGTCTGATACATAGAGCCAAAGGTCAAGCAAACATCACACTTTCCATTCACTTCTACAAAGGGCTGACATCACATTTCTTCAGGATTTAAAGTAGTTTATAAATTGTATGTAAAATCATTTGTCACATTAAAGAATTGAACAATAAATGTCATTGTATACAATAAGCGTGAAGCCTGTGACAGCATATTATCTTTGGGGGGCAGTGTGT
Organism: Chiloscyllium punctatum; assembly: GCF_047496795.1. NCBI lineage: Eukaryota > Metazoa > Chordata > Chondrichthyes > Orectolobiformes > Hemiscylliidae > Chiloscyllium > Chiloscyllium punctatum. The sequence goes on along the minus strand of NC_092755.1, from coordinate 36,866,778 downwards.
GTGCTTTCTAAATCCTGGGAGCACTTTGGGAGACTGCTACCAGATGGTGATAGTGAGCATATCTGGAATGCACTGTTTAGATTTGGGAATCCTTGGCAAACAATCTGTGGTTTCACTAATAATTGGCTTACGTTGTTGGTGTACAGTAAGCAATTCATAAAGTTACTTATGTATTGTTTTTGACTACCCGAATGGAATTCAAATCTGTCAGGTTGCCTTCAATAGTGTAAATGCATCTATTGTAAATATTTGGAATATTCCAGAACTGCCCAGTGCTTGGCAAATTCAGGGGGGACAAAAAATCACATTGAGTAATTTGAAATTAAGAATCCAAGAGGACGTAACCACTGAAGTATTCAATTCAAATAGTTAAATGGAGTGCTCACATTTAAAATACCTGTTATCCATAGGAATGGATGGACTGACAGAATTGAGATCAGATTCCTAGCTGGGGCATGTGAAATGTGCTTTGATAAAGTCACCTGCATTTACCAACAATAATTTGGCAAGCTCGGAAATTTAAAAAACAATACGAGCTTCATTGCTGATCCAGTCGGGTCCCAAGCTCTGAGAAAAAAAAACAATGATCAGGTTTATTGCATACGCTCTGAAACACGTGTTCCTTCTTCAGATCCTGCAAGTTTCCCCAATGAGCAAAGCAAGTCAGGCAGCATCCGAGAAGCAGGAGAGTTGATGTTTCGGGCATAAGTCCTTCATCAGGAATCACAGGTTTCAGAAAGATTACTGGCAGAGACTTATGCCAATACATATGTAGAAGGGTCAGAGCATGTCACTATTAGATTAGAGACTAATTTCAGATTTGGTACCATTCAGTGCAACATTTCAGTATGATATTTACATATGTACCTTAAAGAGAAGTTGTCTAAAATTACAATCTCTAGAATAATTATAGAATTAAACCTGGAAATAAAGCTGGTGAACAAGAAGGGCAAAGTGAAGTCCCATCAGTATCACCTTGGGCAGTGTCAAGTAAGAATTTGACAACAGAGTTGCCACTTTGGTGTAACTTGCAGTCTGGCCAAATTGCAGCAAAAATCTGTTCAATTTTATCTGCAAACTATTGAATGCAAAATCCTCCTTGCACAATAATGAGGCAGAATTTTGGGATGTCATTTTTAAAATATATTATTTTCATAGTTACTCACAATTAAGAGTGATCACTTCGTGCTCTCTGCATAACACAGTACGAAAAGGAATTTACAAAAAAAACATTATAACCCAAATTCAGTCATTAATTCATTGATATTGCATGGGTCCAGCATTTATAAGTAATCAATTGTTAAAATTAAATACAGATACATTTACTAACTATATTGGAGTACAGTCAAGTTTCTTACGGAACAGTGACAGGATTGGACAGAGTCCGCATGGATTTAAGAGAGGGGAATCATTCTTAGCAAATGTACTGAAAGAATCTACAGAGTCGAATATTAAAGGAAGAAATTGCAGGACATATAGAAAAGCTTATCATTAAACATGGTAGACTGGGTTTTGTGAAAGAGAAACTATATTTGACAAATTTACGACAGTTCATTGAGGAGATAACAATCAAGACTGATAAAGGGCAATCCAATGATGTACTGTATTTGGATTTTACAAATGTAAATGATGAGGTGCTACATAAAAGTTAATTGCACAATTTAGGAGCTCATGGTATCGGAGTAATGTATTAGCATGGACTGAGGATTGGTTAATCACATTGGCTGTTGCTGAGTCCTCACTTGGAGTACTGTATACAATGTATGCTCCCATGTTTAATAAAGGATAAACTAACATCAGAGACCATTCCAAAAAGATTCATTTAGCTGCTTCGAGGATGAAAGGGTTGACCGATCAAGAATAGATAAGCAGGGGTGATGTTATGGAAACAAGATTCTGAGGAGCTTGACAGGGTAGATGTTGACTAGGTCTTCTAGCACCAGTGAAGTCTCAAACCAGGGGACATTACATAAGGGAACATTCATTTTAGAAAAAGTAAAGAATTTTTTCTCTGAGAATGGCTAGAATTTTCTCGCCCAAACAATTGTGAAAGTTAAATGTGGGAGGGGAATGGTTGGGTTACTCTTCGGAGGGTTGTTCTGGCTTGTTGGGCTGAAGGGCCTGTTTCCACATAGAATCACAGATTCCCTACTATCTCAAACTATTTTAAAAGAGGGCAGATAGATTTTTGAAATATTGAGCAGTTGAGGGCTATGCGGATCAAGCATAAAAAAGGTGTTGAGGTCTGGGTTGGCCAAGCCATGATCTGATCGAACAAGCTGAAGGCCATGAATGCCCTACTCCTGCTCCGATTCCTTGAGGCTCCTTTTCATGTTTTTTTTGTTTCCAAAGAAGAGTGTGATACAATGTGCTAAAGATCTCAGATGTTGTGAAAAGCAGTGAAAATGTGGTGTTTATGTACTGATTCAAATGGCATTGATTCATCAATCACAGCTTTCCAGTCATGAGTAGGAAGGCAATTCCCTCCATGAATAAAGGAAATCTACTGCAGAGCTCACACAAAGGGAATTCTTACCCTCAGTCAACTCTCCCATCACATTACCCAACATATCATCTAAAGCAGGATGCACTGCGCATGCTCTAGTCAACAAAGTGACACGCGGGTGATTGATGTCAGCACCGGACCAATGATAGGTCGGTGGGCGGATCTGGAGGACCGAGCGGGATGTTGGTCATCCAACCAATCAAAGTAAATGAAGGGCGGAGCTAAACTAAATCATGTGATCACCCTTGCGCGCGGCGCAGAGTTGATGTAATGAATGTTCGGGAAGTGATGGAGAGAAAGAGTACTGTAAGGAAAGAAATAAACAGGGAAACGGGAGAAAACCTGTGTTGCTATGAGCGGAGAGGTTTTACAAACAAATTGTGCACGTTGGAAAACACAAATTTGAACGTCCCAGTCCCGTGTTTGCAATAAATGGGGATTGCCTCAGCGGCTGCAGGCCTGAGTGAGCGCCGCCATCTTTATTCGGGACAACGATTCACTGGACACGTGCGGAGCCGCCATCTTTGTAGGGGGCAAGGTGCAGCCAGGCGCATGTGCAGCCTTTCTCTAGTTCAGAGTCATTGGGATCATAGCAGCTGTTAGAAACGAAAGTCGCTTCTTAATAATCGCCCTAGACAAATTCAGGAAAACAAAGTTTTATTAGCAAGTCTGCAGAGTTGGGCAGCCTTCTGAGTAAAAGGCGCGCTGAGGCTTACAAAGTTTCTCATTATATACAGCACAAGTCCCTCCCCTCCTTGTTTCTAACGAGCCATGAGGTTCACATTCTTAAAAACATCATTATTCTCCAATTTGCACCCTTATCACAAAGTCTGCAATAAATGTCTCCAATGTTCCTAGAGGTATTGTCTTTCTCCCCCTGTAGGTAAAAACAATGACTGCAGATGCTGAAAATCAAATACTGGATTAGTGGTGCTGGAAGAGCACAGCAGTTCAGGCAGCATCCAACGAGCAGCGAATATCAGTCAAAGACTTATTCTTCTCTGTCTGTGCTAGCGGTCTTATCAATCTGTAGCAGATGTCTCTGTATCAATCTGTAGCAGATGTCTCTCGAGTCGTTTCCCTGTCCTGCAGTCTTTATCAGTCAAGGACTCATCCTTCCCTGCCTGTGTTAATGGTTTCATCAATCAAGGGCCTGTTTGTTTTTACTCTGCTCACAAACTGCATGCACAATTTTAAACTATTCTACTTTTGAGTATACAAAATGTTTTAAAAAAGCAAAAGTCTAATGTTTTTAGAAAAGAAGTCACTCTGCTCACAAATTGCATGCGCAATTTTAAACTATTCTACTTTTGAGTATACAAAATGTTTTTAAAAAGCAAAAGTCTAATCTTTTAGAAAAGAAGCAAAAGTTTTGTCTTTTATTATAGATCAGTCTGTGGTCTAGGCACATCTTAAACCGAAATTACCTCTCACAATTCCACCCTTTTCTTTTTTTAAGATGTGCCTGATCAAGATAAGCCCCCCACTTCCTCAAGGGCCCGGGAAATCCTTGGTCTTTCGCAGCAACATCACCTTAAGTTCCCGCGTCCCATGTTGTGGAACCACCACTGCCTGGAGTCGGGAAATATTTTTCTGAATTAAAAACTGAATACAGGGGGTTAGGCAGGGTAATACGAGAAGAAGAATCACAACCCCCCCAACCACCAGCAACGCCGTGCGCCACCAACTACCACCTAGGAGACCATCCCACCATCCGATGCCACTAAGAGGACGCCAAGATTGTACTGGCACATGGGCCAATTTCCGAATTTCATCGGAAATTTCCAAAACCGCTTTACCATTATCGTCAATTTCTAGACAGCAGTTAGTCAGGTAAAACTTCCCGCACACGCCCCCCTCCGAGGCCAACAGATAATCCAAGGCAAGTCGGTTTTGATATATAGCAGCCCTCATCTGATCTTGCTGCTTAGCCAGCAACTCCAGGGCCAGGGCAGTCCGGTTAGTAATAACCTCTACGACTGCTTTGAACCTGATAATACGATTTAACATATAGATAGGAGTACGGTATCCCCATGATCCGTCCTGTGCCCATGTAGCTGGCCCGTAGTATGCAATAACCCGGGCCTGTGGCCACTCATCCCCCCAATCACCGACTTGGATATCCCTTGGCAACCTACGGAGGGTGTCAAAGAGTTTAATTCCCAAATCGTCGCCTTCCTTCCGTGGTAATAGGAAGAACGCAGGTCGTATTAGACCCAGGAAGCATACCCCAGCCCATCCCATGGGCAGTTTGGAGTATGCCTGATTACCGCATATCCAAAATAGGCCATCTGGAGCAGGCCCTCCCTTCCCCTCAACGTTATCCCACAGCTCCTTTACCCCAGGGACGCCCTCATAAGGACTAGGACCACTGCAATTCCAGTAATCAGCCCCCAGCTCGTCAGAGGAGGAATCAGTACGTAATGGAACGCAATTTCCATGATCTCGGTTTGCAATGTACCAAGTAATATCCTCAGGCCACCATACTCGCGTGGTCGCGTCCAATACATTCTGACAGGGACTAATCCCTACCTCCATGGTCCCCTTGCCTTCAATACAGAACTGGCCCTCAGGGCTGTTTGTCAGTCTCCACCCCTGGCTTTTCCTTTCGTTGACATGAGTCCAAGTGGTTTGCAGCAATTCCCCTATGTCTAAGCTTTGGCCAGTCCACGGCCATTGTTCTGACATATGCGACCCCCACAAACCCAGCAATTGCTAACATTTAAAACAGTGGCTATTCTAGAGGTGAGATCAATAAACAGGTTTTGTGTAACATCAGGGAGTTCGATCTTTTCTTCTACCTCTTCGTATACAGATGGCACTTTAGAGAGCACGACCGTTCCCTGACGGTCTTGCTCTTTCCCCAACCCCCGATCAGTGTTCTGTATCTTGGTCTCCTTGACTCTGTCAACCTGCTCCCTGAGCAACACGGAGGATGGGTCCCACCTCCCAGTTTTGCTAATACACACCCAGCGGTCATTTATAGGGCATCCACGGATTTTGCCACCGTATCCTTTATTATATACCTGATAATAGGGTCTTCCACCCTCCCAACATTCATGGCGTGCACTCACATCGTAACACTAATCGTCCACATAGGAATGGGACACAAATGATCCCGTGTAAATTCGAATCCCAAGTCTTACTATAGTTCGACATTTGTCACATCTCCCCTCACCCTCCCCCACATACAGGAGTAAACTGATCAATATCCCCACCAATACAGTCCAAGTAGAGTTCATTATTGCTGTCTTTTCAGTTTTACCACCAACGGCTTGTCCCCTTGCTCACATGTCCAAGTGCTTTCTTCTTCAGACGGAACAGGCCCCTTTATCCTTGATGCGTGGACCCACCCTTTTTCTTTCGTCCGAACAGCTGCTTCAGTTGTTAACAGAACCAGGAACGGTCCTTCCCACCGCGGCTGGAGATTTTCGGCCTTCCAGGTCTTAACAAGTACCCAATCTCCGGGCTCCACCTTATGCAGGAGGAAGTCGAGCGGCGGCATCTGAGCCAGGAGACCCTTCCTCCGGAGTTCTGCAAAAGAACGGGATAAGGCCAGTAAATAGTTTCTGACAAATACATCTCCCCCTTGTAAAGTGGGACATCCATCAACCTTACTCCAATATGGTAATCCGAACAGCATTTCATAAGGGGAAACCCCGACATCCCGGCGAGGTGCCGTATGTATCCTCAATAGGGCAATGGGCAGGCACTTCGGCCAAGGTAACTTAGTTTCTAACACCAGCTTAGTCAATTGGGTCTTGAGTGTGCCATTCATTCTCTCAACCCGACCCGAACTCTGAGGATGCCAGGGTGCATGGAATTTCCACTGGATACCCAGGGCAGTACAGATCAAATGGTGTAGCTTAGAAATAAAATGTGTCCCGCAGTCAGAGTCGATAGATTCCATTATGCCATATCTCGGGATTATGTTCTCTAACAACAGTCGGGCCACGGTTGGTGCATCGGCTTTGGCAGTTGGGAAAGCCTCTACCCAGTGAGTGAAATGGTCTACTATTACTAGCAGATATTTCCATCGCTGCACTGGGGGTAATTCTGTAAAGTCGACTTGGATCCTCTGAAATGGCCTAATTGCGAGGGGCTGACCACCGGCTGGTATAGAACGCATGGCTTTCTGGTTAATACACCGGCAAGTGGGGCATCCGACTACCTCTTGTTGGGCTAATGTGTATATCCCCCTACATACATAGTCTCTCAGGATCGTGTCACACATGGCTTGCACCCCCCCCCCCCCCCCCCCAGTGGGTCTGATGGTGTAATCGGTGCAGAATACCCCAGGTGATCTGTTTGTTCAGTACTTGTCTCCCATCAGGAACCGTCCACTTCCCGTTAGTATCTAGCCGGGCACCCAATTGATCCATTTTATCAATCTCCCCCTGGGTGAAGACGGGTTGTTTAGCGAGCCCTTCCCTCAACGGTATTAACGTTAACAATCGGACGGATTTTTCGACCGCTGCCCACTTGGCTTCCTCATCTGCCAGCTGGTTTCCCACTGCTTCCGGTGTCGACCCCTTCTGGTGGCCGGGTACATGGACTACTGCGAGTTCCGTAGGTAACGCCAGGGCTTCCAACGTTAGGCTGATCATTTGTTCGTGAGCTAATTCTTTTCCCCGGGAAGTTATCAATCCTCGCTCTTTCCAGATTTTCCCGAAAGTATGAACGATTCCGTATGCATACTTTGAGTCAGTATATATGGTCCCCACTTTCCCTTCCAACAACTTCAGGGCCCTCTGGAGGGCGTACAACTCACAGGATTGGGCTGACCACTTCCCGGGCAGTCGTCCGGACTCGATCGTCCGTTTCATTGCACCATCTACGACAGCATAGCCACTGTACCGGACCCCACTGATGCACCGGAAGGACCCATCGATGTACAGTTCCTGTCCTTCACCCAGCGGGGCCTCTTGCAGGTCCTCTCGGCTCTTGGTCTGCAAGTCTACAAATTCCACACAATCATGCTCCTGTTCCCCATCTGCAGGACGTCCGTATAGAAACTGGGCTGGGTTGCAACTGAGATCTTTTGCAAAATTGAGATCGTCCCCGGTCATCAAAATCGTCTCATACTTCAGGATGCGAGAGTCTGTTAACCAGCGGTGAGCCTTCTGAGCCAGTATGGCACTAACCGAATGTGGGGAGTATCCTGTGATTCTTCCTCCAAAGGTAAGTTTCCGGGCCTCTTCCACTAACATTGCCGTAGCTGCCACTGCCTGTATACAGGTCGGCCATCCACATGACACAGGGTCTAACATTTTTGACAAAAATGCAACCGGCTGACGTTTCCCTGCCCGCAGCTGGGTAAGCACACCCTGGGCAATTCCGCCGGCGCTATTGACATATAACTGGAACGGTTCCTTCAGGGTGGGTAAAGCCAATACCGGAGCTCGGATCAGTTTACTTTTAATAATATTAAATCGCTGCTCCTCCTCATCTGACCAGTCCACCTTTTGTCCTTCTTGTCCCAGTTTGTCGTACAAAAATTTTACTAAAGTGGTGTAACTTTCAATCCATATCCGGCAATACCCTACTAGCCCCAGGAATTGTCTGATTTCCTTCTTCGTCCTGGGTATTGGCATACCCGTAATCCCTGATATTCGTTCTGGCGTGATACGGCGATGCCCCTTACTGACTTGATGGCCCAGATATCTTACTTCTTGCTCCACAAACTGGAGTTTTGTCCTGGAGACGCGTAGGCCCTGTTTCCCCAGGAAGTTCAGCAGGGCAACGGTGTCTGCTCGTACCTCCTCTTCTCTTGGTCCTGAGAGTAAGAGATAATCGACATATTGGAGCAATTGATTCTCCGCGTTACACCGAAATCCTCCTAAGATCTGCTCCAGTGTTTGTCCAAACAAGTTGGGTGACTCCGTGAATCCCTGCGGCAAGACCGTCCATCTTAACTGTCGCTTTCGTCCTGTGAAGGGATTCTCCCATTCAAATGCAAAAAGGTTCCGACTTTCTTCGTCAAGGGGGCAACTCCAGAAGGCATCCTTCAGATCTATTACGCTGAACCATTCATGTTCGGGGGAAGTTTTACTCATTAACGTGTAGGGATTGGGTACTACCGGGTATCTAGCCTGGACTACTTCATTCAACCCCCGCAAGTCTTGCACCGGCCTATACGTCCCATCCGGCTTCCTCACAGGGAGTATTGGAGTATTGAAAGGGGACATACATTCCTCCAGTAGTCCATCTGTGATTAATCTTTCTATCACAGGTTGTAACCCCTCCCGTCCTTCCAGAGGAATCGGGTACTGTTTCCTTCTTACCGGGCCTCTTCCTGGTAACATGGTGATTTGGAGAGGTTTGATGTTTCGACCCCCTCTGTTCCCCTCTCGGTACCATACTTCCGGGTCTATTTGTTGATCATCTTCTTCGGTGAGGGCGAACAACCTCACCACCATTTCCCCGTTACTTGGTACCGTTCCGATCCCTAGTTTGACCTGCAAGTCTCTTCCTCACAAATTAAACCCCGCCGATGGCAGTAGAAGGAGGTCTCGTTTAGTAGTTCTGTTTTCATACCCAATTTCCACGTCCTCCACTACTGGGACTTGTAATTTCTGTCCTCCAATTCCAGATACCCCCATAACTTTTCCTCCTGCTCGGGTGCCGGGGGGTATTTGGATTATACTTGATCTTTCGGCTCCCGAGGCCACCATAAATGTGATCTCCGATCCTTGGGGCCCTACTTTCAAGTTTACCAGGGGTTCCTGTCGATAGTCCTTTTGCCCCAAGGGTAGGAATCCCCGACCTCCCAAATCTTCCTCCATCAGTGCGTACGACCGCACCTCCCGCTTGTAGCGGGGGCACTCTCGTTTAAAATGTCCCTCTTCATTACAGTAGTAACATCTGAGTATCCTCCTCGTTTCCCTGTCGCAGTCTCGCGTTCCTCCACGCTTCCTTTGTTCCGGCCATGGTCCTCTTTTCCTCTGCTCTTGCCACGACTCTCCCCTTTCCTGTTCCTGCCATGGCTCTCCCTTTTCCATTCTTCCAGCTGTCATTTGTTGCACCGTTTGCATCATTATCTTTGTCGCCTTCTTTTGCTTCTCATCGTCCCTTCTCACAAACACCTTTTGCGCCTCCCGTAGTAGTTCACTTAGAGATTTACTATCCCAATCATCCATTTTCTCTAACTTCTTTCGTATGTCCGGCCAGGCTTTTGATACAAACTCTACCCGTATGAGTTGTTGCCCCACGTCCGTCTCAGGGTCCACCCCAGCGAACTGCTGCAAGTTCTTCCTAATCCTGTCTAGGAAGTCCGTAGGGGTTTCCTCCGGGTTTTCATGATTACCAAAGGCCTTGGTAAAATTGTGCCCCTTCGGGGCTGCGTGTCTTATTCCTTTTATCCAATATTCCCGCATATCTCTCATGTTGCGCCGTCCTTCCTCCGTGTTCTTATCCCACTCGGGGTCGGTGAGGGGAAACTTCTGCTCCCCTCCTTCTCTCCCCTCTCTCTCCCAGACCAAGAGCGCAGCTTGTCGTATCATCTGTCGCTCCTGGCTAGAGAACAATGTTTTCATGATGGAACACATCTCTTCCCACGTGTAAGTATTCGGACCCAGGAACTGATCCAATTGTTCAGCTAGTCCCATGGGGTCCTCTAGTAGACCCTTCATCTCCCTCCTGAAATTCCGTACTTCAGTACTCGTCAAGGGAACGTTCACATATCCCGTCCCTCCTTCCTCGCCCCCCATGGGCACTTCCCGGAGTGGATTCATTATTGCAATTGAGGTAGGGTTTTGTCTGTGACCCCTTCCAGCTCGAGATCTGATCTGTACCCCTGAGGTAGCCTGTGATTCCTCCCCATTTTCTTCCCCTTCCCCTGACTCGTCGTCACCCGGAGGAACATTTTGTGGGGCAGACGGGGTCACGTAGGGTGGAGGTAAGTGATCTAAAGGTTCCCGTTCTTTCTGCCCTTTCGAGTCTTCATTAGTTACCGGCATTAGGCAAGATATCGTAACCGGTAGCCAACAAAGGGCATAATCACTTTCTTCCAGATTATCATCAGGTTTGGAATTGACATATAAAATGAGAGCTTGCCGGACCCAGTCTTCGTCAGTACCGAATCTAGGCCACCACACTGAGTCACCCTGAATAGGTTTCTGGGACCACTTTTCACAGTATTTTACCATCTTCCTTCTAGATTTTCCTTTTCTCCTACCCTGATTCCAATTATTTAACATTCTTCCTAACGGACTATCGTCAGGTACCCCGGGGTATGTGTCATTGTCCCTGTTCAAGCCTACCCTTCCCTTATTTGCCTTGGATCCCTTATTTCCCATTGCCGAGGACTTCGTATTTCTCGTATTATCCCGTGATAATCAATCACAATTTAGCCAATTCCCGGACCTTCAGTCCCGTGATCGCCCAGGTTCCTTTGCAGGCACCCCCGGTCTTTGGATTCCTGTGTCCTACATCTCTGTGACAGATCACAGGCACTCCGTAGGTACACGTTCCTCCTCAAACACGGTCTCTGCAAAATCCTTCACAGGCGAGCCCCGGCCTCTAGATACCTGAGTCCCACGTCTCTGTAGAAAAATCCACAGGCACCCCGTAGGTCCCCAGGCGTCCGGAAACACGGTGCCCGCAAGTTTTTTTCTTACCTGGGTTCGGTGCACCGAAATTACTCGATCGTTAACCGTCCCCACTGCCCCGGCGACACCCCTCCTTTGTTTTCCTGAGCCTTCCGGATATCACTCGCTCAAGCCGCGCGGGGCGACAAGCAAGGAATCAGGGACTGCCGAACTCGGCAGGGTGCACCTTCTCCGATGTCCTTCCTCAGCTCCCCCCGCGGCCGGAGTGTTGATCGGACGAGCCCCCAAGTTTGTTAGAAACGAAAATCGCTTCTTAATAATCGCTCTAGACAAATTCAGGAAAACAAAGTTTTATTAGCAAGTCTGCAGAGTTGGGCACCCTTCTGAGAAAAAGGCGCGCCGAGGCTTACAAAGTTTCTCATTATATACAGCACAAGTCCCTCCCCTCCTTGGCTCTAACGAGCCATGAGGTTCACATTATTAAACCATCATTATTCTCCAATTTGCACCCTTATCACAAAGTCTGCAACAAACGTCTCCAATGTCTCCAAAGTTGTTGTTTTTCTCACCCTGTAGTCTTATCAGTCAAAGACTTATTCTTCTCTGTCTGTGCTAGCGGTCTTATCAATCTGTAGCAGATGTCTCTGTATCAATCTGTAGCAGATGTCACTCGAGTCGTTTCCCTATCCTGCAGTCTTATCAGTCAAGGACTCATCCTTCCCTGCCTGTGTTAATGGTTTCATCAATCAAGGACCTGTTTGTTTTTACTCTGCTCACAAATTGTCAGCATTATGCACAATTTAAACTATTCTACTTTTGAGTATACAAAATGTTTTTAAAAAAGCAAAAGTCTAATGTTTTTTAGAAAAGAAGTCATTCTGCTCACAAATTGTCAGCATTTGCACAATGTAAATTATCCTACTCTTGAGTATACAAAATGTTTTAGAAAAGAAGCAAAAGTTTTGTCTTTTATTATCGATCAGCCTGTGGTCCAGGCACATCTTAAAGTTTGAACCGAAATTACCTCTCACAATAAGTATCTTCATGCAGCAACCTTTTTCCATGAATTCCTTTTGAAATGCGAGCCTGTTCATCTATTTCCTACCAAATTGCTCAATGTTACGTCTATCCACATTGTTCTTCATCTGCCACGTATTTTATTATTTTGTCCACTTGTCTCAATCACCTTTAAACTTTTTTATATCCTCCTCACCCACTCACAATCTCAGTTTGGTACCATCAGCAAATTTGAAAAGATTACATTTAATACCCATGAACACATGTTTGATCTGTTTTCTGAATAGATGGGGCCCAAACATCAATTCCTGGATTATCCCACTAGTCATTGCTTTCTACTGCAAAATATATGGAACGGTTTATGCTAATTCACATTTTCCTGTCAGGTCTCCTATTCTCAACCCATGCCAGTATATTAGATCTAGCTGTTATACACTGTTATGGGCCAGGACAGACCCCCTAAAATCATTTCAAGGAAGTCGCACAGACCGAACCTTTGCTCATTGATTTAAGCAAGTGTAAGGCGGATATTCCAGGGGTGACGCAGCTGGTCAAATCACTTAGTTTTAATCAAAACAGAATGTCTTTGTAAGATTACTGAGTGAGACGCAAACAACACAGAACTACTTAACCGATCCGAAAACCCAACAGATTATCCCAACTTAATGATCGTGTTCCGAATACTTGATATAATCCCCATAAACACTCCATGGCAAAACCGAAAGGAAAATAAAAAATTAAACCCAGTTTCTAACAGGAGAGACGTCAGAGAGAGGGAGGAACAACATGGGCCTGCTTCTTTGGGTCCGGTAGATTCACAACTGGTTGCCTGCTTTGAGTAAACAGCCAGACTGCGGAAAATCAGACCAAACTAACCAAATCAGAGGAACTGAACTGGGATAACTGGCCACCCCCGTTTCAGAATGACAGAAGAACAAAAGAACTAGGAGCAGGAGTAGGCCGTCTGGTCCTCTGCCATTCAATAAGACTGATCTACTTGTGGATTCTGATCTACTTTCCCGTGCTCTTACCGTATCCCTTACTTACTGTATTGTTCAAACACTATCTACCTTAGTTTTAAATACATTTACTGAAGTACTATCAACTATTTAACTGGGCAGGGAATTCCAGAGATTACAAACCTCTGGGTGAAGAGGTTCCTTCTCAATTCAATCCTAAATCTACTCCCTCTAATGTTGAGGCCATTCCCTCTTGTTCTCGCTTCACCTGCCAGTGGAAACATCCTCTCTACTTCTCTCTTATATACTCCCTGCATAATTTTATATGTCTCTATGAGATCATCCCCTCATTCTTTTAAATTCCAATGAATATAGTTCCAGTCTGCTAAGTCACACCTCATAAACCAACTCCCTCACTTCTGGAATCATCCGAATAAACCACCTCTGCACCCCCTCCAGTGCCAGTATACCCTTCCTGAAGTAAGGAGACCAAAACTGCATGCAGTACTCCAGGTGTGGCCTCACCAGCACCCTGGACAGATGCAACATAACCTCCCTGCCTTTAACCTCAATCCCTTTAGCAATGAAGGGCAACATCCCATTTGCTTTCCTCAGTAATTGCTGTACCTGCGGCCAACCTTCTGTGATTCATGCACATAGACAAGCAGGTCCCTCTGTATAACAGCATGCTGCAACGTTTTACCATTCAAGTAATAATCCTTTTTGCTGGCACTCCCAATAAAAAGGATGATATCACAATTATCAACTTTGTATTCCATCTGCCAGACCTTTACCCACTTACTCAAAGTAGCTATGTTAATCCACGAAGTCTCACAGTCCTCTGCATGCTTTACTATGAAACGCATCTTCGTGTCATCCGCAAACCTTGACACACTACACGAACTCCCCAACTCCAAATCATCGATATAAATTGTGAATAATTGTGGCCCCAACACCAATCCCTGAGGCATACCACTAGGTATTGATTGCCAGCCAGAATATCACTCGCTTACACTCACATTTTGCTTCCTGATGGTCAAGCCATCCTCTGTCTCTGCTGATAATTGACCTGTAACATCTTGCACCTTTTTCTTATGCAGCAGCTTCTTGTGCGGCAACTTGTTGAAGACATTTTGGAAATTTAGGTACACCATAGCCACTGGGCCTCGTTGTCCTTCTTGCTCGTATTGTCTCCATAGATTTCCAAAAGACTTGTTAAACATGACCTGTTCTTCATGAACCCATGCTGTGTCTGCGCAATGGAAGGATTTCTATCGAAATGCTTTGCTATTTGTTCCTTGATAATACACTCAAGCAGTTTCCTCACTACACAGGAAAAGCTAACTGGTCTATAATTCCCCATATTTTGTTTACCTCCCTTTATAAACAGTGGCGTCACATTTGCTGTTTTTGAATCTGCTGGGACTGCCCTGGATTTCAGCAAATTCTATCAAATTGCCACAATTGCATTTACTATTTCTCCCGCTACCTCTTCTAGAACCCTGGAATGCATTCCATCAGGGCCAGGAGACTTACCTACCCTCAGCTCCGTTAGCTTGCGCAACACTATCTCTTCCATAATAATGATTGTTTCCAAGGTCCTCACCTACCTCCGTCTCTTTGACAATCACTAGCATGCTATTAGTGTCCTCCACTATGATGACAGATACAAAACACCTGTTCAATGCCTCGGCTATTTCGTCATATTTTATAGCTAAATGACCCTTCCCATCCTCTGAAGGACCAATATTTCCTCGAGTCATGCTTTTACATTTTATGCATTTATAGTATATACCATTATCTATCTATCTTTATATTCTGTACTTGTTTTTTTCTCTCTCGTGTTCTTTCATACTTTTCTTTATAGTTCATTTTGTGGCTTTCTGTTCACCTTTTCCCCAATCTTTTAAGTTTCTGCTGATCTTGGCCACTTCGCATTCCTTCTCTTTCAATTTGATAGCGTCCCTTATTTCCTTCGATACAATTGTCAGATTACCCATTTTCTTAGAGTCTTTCATTTTCACTGGAATATTCTTTTGCCATGGAAATTAAAAATCTCCTTTGAAAGTTGTCCACTGCTTGTCAACTCTCCCATCATGAAGTATTTATTTCGAGGCGACTTTAGCCAACTCCTCCCTCATTCTATTGTCGTCTCCCTTGCTGAAGCACAGCTACCTGTTATTGGATTTTATCTTCTCTCCAACTGTATTCTAAATTCAACCATACTGTGATCACTCCTTCACTTTGATGTGAATACTTATTCTTGTCTCATTGTACATGACCAGACCTATGATACCTTGCTCCTCATTATGCGTGCATTTATTTTAGACTTGAAAGCATTCCCAAGTAGTCAAACCCAGACTTTTTGGATTCGCTGCTTTTAAGACATCCATAAAAAATAAAACAAGGCCAGAATAAGCTTGTTAAAGGAGTAGAAATGTCACAACACTATACTTGGGACTTCCTCAAAAAATGTTTCTGATTCTCCAAATTCACTGCATCCATTGCTGCGCCATAATTTATTTCCCAATCAGTTTCTCAAATATGATTGGCCTTTAATAAATCTGCAATGACTTTATCTATGTTCATTATTTCATCATTAATGTAAGTTTCAAAGTTCCCTAAAAATGTGTCCTTTCTACGAGACTTTTGTATTGTCCTGATTTTTTTTTTCGGTGCTAAGCAGACTGTGATTCCCTGTCTCCTTTGAAATACTGTGGTTACATTTGCTGCTGTCAAATCTGTGAATTCAGTTCCAGAATTATCAAGCATTTGGAAGAGGATAAACAGAGTATTCATTATTACCTTGGCCACCTACCTTAGTAATCAACGCGAAGATTAACAGGTCATGGGGATTTACCAGATTTCAGACAAAATAATTTCTCCAAAACTGTTTATGTACAGATTTGATTCTATTTACTTTTTCTCAGTAGACAGAGAAGTGCTTGGAGTTTACTTTTTGAAATGTTTTCTTTTGTGAAGGCAGAACAAAAGTGGTTGCTTCGTAGTCCTGCAATTTTCCTGTTCTCTGGTTTCAGCCTTTAAGGAAGATACAATGATCTTCTCTAACATTTCACCTTGGTATACTCTATGTTGAAAAGCTTTTGCATTTCACTCTTGTTAATGTACGCTTTATACACCCATCATTTCCTGTCTAAAGCTGCTCAGTGATTGACCTTCCACAGCCATACAATCACAGAAGCAATCTCTGTACAGTCAGAAATACAGTACAATCTACATTAGTCCCACTTTCATACATCAGGCCCATAGACGTGAGTGTTATGACACTTCAAGTGCTTGTCCACGTACCTTTTAACGGCTGTGCGATGACTCAAAACAACTTCCCTCTCAAAAAGTGCATTCCAGACACCAACATCCTCTGGGTGAAAAAGCCATCCTGAAATCCTCTCTAAACCTCAAACCCTTCACTTTCAAAGCGTGCTCCTTTGCTCTTGACCCTCTGACTTAAAGGAACCGCTGCTGTCTCTCCACCCTGTCCATGCCGTTCGTAATCTTACCTTTCTGAATCACGTTCCCCTCAGTCTTCTCTGCCCCAAAGTAACCAACCAGAGCGTATCCAGCCTCTCTCCATAGCTGATATGCTCCATTCCAGGGAACATCCTGGTGAATCTCCTCTGCGCCACTCTCAGTGAAATCACATCTTTCCTGTAATGTGGATCCATGAACTGCACACAGTATTCCATTTTGACCTAGCCAAAGTGCTATATAACTCTTGTAATCTATGCCTCGATTAGTAAAGGCTATGCCTGATGTCTCCAGTTACTTCTTATCTAATCTATTACCCAGACCCGTCACATTCAGGAATGTGTGGAGAAGCACCCTCTGAACTTGCGAGTCTGCTGCCATTTATTGAGTCCTCCAATGTCTGGTTCCTTCTTCCAAAGTGCATCACCTCATATTTATCAGTATACATTCCATCTGCCATTGATCTGCCCATCTCACCATTCCATCTGCATCTTCCTGTAACTTAAGACCTTCCTCCTCACAGCTAACCACCCGAGTAATCTGTGTGTCAGACACAAACCTAATTATTGCACTCACCCCATGCCCCTTCACATTCGCATCTATATCATCTATGAATGCCACAAATAATAAGGGACACAGCACTGACACACAAACAATCTTCAACAACCACCTATTTTCTGCAATAGTGTCTCGAACACTGATCTGATTCTCACTGGTCTGTAGTTCCTTGGTCAATCTCTACAGCCCTTCCCATAAAGGGTGTTCTCTAGTCCTCGGTACATTAACTGTGACCAGATTGTATTTAAACATTTTCATCAGCGCCTTTCATCCCTTGTCTCCAGCCGCAGCCTGAGATGTAACTGATCTGGACCTCGGGACCTGAATATTTTATACCAGCCAAAACTATCAATCCTTGTACACATCTTACATAAATCTGCTCAAGAGCATCTCAGTCCATCTTCTCGAATTCTGTCCCTGCATCCTCCTTCTCCCAAGTAAAAGAGACATGAAGCTCTCATATTTCAATCTATCAATGTTCACGGGCTTCACAAACAAATTCCCGCCTTGATCTCAGGCCAAGTTTCGCCAGCATAATACCTTGCTATCTAAGGGATTAATCTGAGAATGTCCATTCAGTATATGGGATCAGTATATTTTATTTTGATCAAGACATCAAAATTGTATACAATGCTCCAGGTACAGTCTCACCAGCACTCTGTGTAACTAGTGCAGAATATTTTTATTGCTCGTCTGAACAAATTACTGCACAAGCTGGAATCTGTACTGAAACTAACACATGCTAGACATCACAGTGAGTCAGACAGCATCTGTAAAGAGAGAGCAAGTTAACGCTTTGAGTCTAGTTGACCCTTCATTGTCTGTATTCAGATTCCCTTTAAATGAAGGCAAACTTAACTTTTACCTTCCCGGTTTGTATATGCTCCTTCCATAACCCTTTGCTATAATGTTTTCTGTTAACTTACTGTATGTGCTGATTAAAACTCCACCTGAATATTTGACTATATCGCATCCATTGCTTCTCTATGTTTAGGTCTACAAGATATATCTTCAAACAAAACGTTTGTAAATGATAACTTCCTTTTCATAAATGCAGAATAATTCTCTTGAAGTTTGCTATTATTTTCTCAGTGTCCAATATCACATTCAATATGATAGATTGCAAAAGATTACTTCCTGCGGATCACAAGTAAACTGGTGTCTACTTTTCCACTCTCCCTCTTCTTCCCTTCTAAAATCATTGGAATGCATTTATATCCTTTCAAATTGGATACGGATAAATACAGTCATCCACAATCCAATCCATCTGTGTATTGCCGCTATCTCTGAAATTGCAGTATGAAGTACATCTGGTCTGTCAGACTTATCTATCCTCAATCCGGGTATGTTGTCATATACTACCACGTCACCAGTATGAATGATTTTAGTGTTTAGTTACAAAAGTCCGATGGTATTTCTGGGATATTTTCTGGATCTTCGTCCGTGAAGGCAGACACAATGTAACAGTTTTGTCTCCCTGTCAATTTTCAGTTCTCTCCAATAAATTATCCTGTCCACACATTCACACTACCACATTCGGCCTTGTTTTCATTTTCCTTTCAAATATGGACCGACACTTTTCGCCAGTATTTACCAAGAACAAACAAAATTCCAGAACAGGAGTAGGTTCTTCGGACCTTCCAAGCCTCCACCGATCCAGATCCTCTATCTAAACCTGTCACCTGTTTTCGAAGGATCTGTATCCCTCTGCTCCCTACCCATTAATGTATCTGTCATGATACATATTAAATGATGCTATCGTGACCACGTCTACCACCTCCGCTGGCAATGCGTTTCAGGCATCTGCCAGTCTCTGTGTAAAGAACTTTCTGAACATATCTCCCATAAACCTTTCCCCCTCATCTTGAAGTCGTGACCCCTACAAATTGAGTACCTCACTCTGGGAATAAGCGTCTTGCTATCCATCCTGTCTATACCTCTCATGATTTTATAGAACTCAATCAGGTCCCTCGAACTTCCATCAGACTTCATGATCCTAATCCACCAAACCTCTCTTCTTAGCCAGTTACCTCCAATACCAGGAAACATGCTGGTGAAATTCCTCTGCACCCTCTCCAAAGCATCCACATCCTTTTGGTAATGTGGCGCTGAGAACTGTACAAACTATTCCAAATGTTGTCGAAGAAAAGCCGTACACAACTGTAATATGACCTGTCTTCTCTTCTACACAATAGATTCCAACAGATTCCCTCCTGTGGATGACAAGCTAACTGCTCTGTATTTCGCCACTTTCTCTTTTCTGCCCTTCTTAAAATGGTGGAATCAGGGAGCAAAGTATGCTGTATGCCATCTTGACCACTCTATCGACCTGCCCCTCTACGGAACAATGGATCTGAACACCGAGATCTCTCTGTACATCAGTTTTGCCCAGGGCTTTTTCCATTTACCCGATAGTTCACTCTTGGATTGGATCTTCCAAAATGCATCATCTCACATTTGTCCAGATTGAACTCTATTTGCCATTTCTCTGCACAACTCTCCAATCGATCTATTTTCTGCTGCATTCTCTGACATTCCCCTTCACTTTCTGCTACTCCAACAATCTTAGTGCCATCTGCAAACTTATTAATCAGACCACCTTAACCTTCCTTTAGTTCATTTATGTGTATCATAAACAATAGCTGTCCCAGCACTAAACCCTGTGAAACACCACGCAGAACAGTTCTTCATTTTGAGAAACTTTTACCACTGCTACTCTCTGTCTGCTGCTGCCCGGCCTGTTCTCCATCCGTTTAGCTGGTAGACCCTGGACCCCTTGCAACTTCACCTTCTCCATCAGTTTTCCTCATCAAAGACCTTACCGAAGTCTAGTATATGACATCTACAGCCCTTTCCTCACTGTCAATTTTCACTTCCACAAAGAAATCTATTATGTTTGTGAAGATGTGACCTCTCCGCAACAAAACTAGGGAAGGTTTTGTTTGGAGTCTGTTTGGAATCAGACGGGTTTTATTTCCAAGGCAGGACTTTATAAAATACCACATTGGCTGACTGCCTACAAAGTGCATGTTTTTTTTAAAACAAAATAGAATGCATTTCGAAATACAAATCCACAAATTGAAATTCACCCCACTGATTTACGTGTGAGAAATGAGGAGTGTGTGTGCGCGGGGGTGGGGGAAGAGTGAGAGAGAGATTATGTATGTGTGTGTGAGAGAGAGAAAGAGCGTGTGCATGTGTGTGCAAACAGGCTCAGTTAACCCCTTCCTTACATAACTTTTCCTATCCCAACAAAAGGGAACATTTCCTCAGTCTGGGTGGAATAGATGGGCATTGCTTTGGGGTGGACCATAAATGTTTCAATCTTCTTATTCTTTCTTCCGTGTATGTGGGAGTAGTGCAAGAACACTGCAGGACTGTTTATATTACATGCTGTTTATAAAGGGAGATAGAGACATATAAACAGACCGGCTGCATAAGGTGACCAGTGGGGCTACTTGCATAGACAATAAACAAGTGTCCACTATTTATTGCCCATTGGTGTTGTGCAGTGCTGCTCTTTGTGACATCATTCAGAGCATTGAGACTGCTGCTCAGGAACAGGAGAAGGTAATTCTGTCCCCATGTGTCTGTCACAGAGGGACAGGTGGAGACCATTCAGCCTCTCGACCCTGTTACAGATGGACAGTGGGAGGCCATCAAGCCTCTCGGGTCTGTTGCAAAGGGAGAGGAAGAGACCATCCAGCCTCTCGGGTGTATTGCAAATGGACAGGAGGAAGCCCTTCAGCCTCTCGAGTCTGTTGCAAATGGACAGGAGGAGGCCACTCAGCGTATTGAGCCTGTTACAGACGGACAGTAGGAGGCCATTCAGCCCATTGAGCCTGTTACAGAGGGACAGGAGGAGGCCATTCAACCTACTGAGTCTGTTTCAGAGGGACAGGAGGAGACCATTCTGCTTCTTGAGCCTGTTATTCAGTAACTACCAGTTTGAAACTACTTATGGAGAAGAACAGTCCTGACATAAATGGTAAAGTTCTAAATTGAATCAGGCCAACTTTGAACGTTTTAGATTGGCAATTTCAAAAACTGCTTGGGAGAAGCTCGTGGCAGGAAAGTGGGAGGCGTTCACAAACGAGATTACAGTGTTCTAGGTAGAGTATGTTCCGGTTCATGAGCAATGCAAGTCTGGTCGGGAATGCTGGATGGCGAGCGGAATTGAGGTTCTGTTCAACAAAAAGACGGAAGCAAAAGATAGGTATAGATAGTAGGGATTGAGTGAATCCATCGAGGAGTACCAGGGCTGTAGGCTAATACTCAAGAGGGAAATGGGGAGGGTAAACTGGGGGCATAAGATATCTTTCGAAAATAAGGTAAGGGACAATGCAAAGAGATTCTACCAATACATTGAGCTCAAAAGAGTAACTAGGGAGAGGACAGGGCCTTTTAAAAATCAGCAAAGTGACCTATGTGTGGAATTACAGGAGATTGGTGAGATACTACATAAATATTTTGCATCATTATTTACTGCAGAGTTGGATATGGAAGGTCGAGAAATTGTGGAAATGAATAGTGATATCTTCAAAAGTGTCCATATTACAGAAGATGAGGAGCTGGCCATCCTAAAATGCATTAAGGTGCATAACTCCCTCTGACCTTTTATGTGACTCTTGGATAGGCACTTGGAAGTTAGTACAATGAAGGGCACATATGTTAATCTGATCTTAGAGTAGGAGAAACTTCTGGCACAACATCAACAACTCAAGGGCCTGTATCGTGCTGCACTGTTCTGTGTTCTACGACCTGATCAGGTGTATCCCAGAATTCTATGGCAAGCCAGGGAAGCCATTGTTTGTTATCTAGCTGAGATATTTTTATCATGGACAGCCACAGGTAAGGTTGTGCCATTGTTTAAGAACAGTTGGCAAGGAAAAGTGAGGAAACTATAGACCGGTGGGCCTGATGTCATTGGTGGGTAAGTTGTTGGAGGGGATTCTGAGGGACAGGACTTACTTGTGTTTGGAAAGGTAAATTCCAATTAGCGATAGTCAACATGACTTTGCATGTGAAAAATCTTGTCTCAATAATTTGATTTAGTTTATTAAAGAAGTGAAGAATAAGATTGATGAAGGCACAAAAATAGAACTGTGGAATAGAATATGAACTTTAATAAGGCATTCAAAAAGTTTCCACGTGGGTAACTGTTAAGCATGGTTAGATCGCATGGAATACAGGGAGAGTTGTAGTTAATTCGCTCAAAGGTAAGAGATGAAGGTAATGCTTTTGTGGCATACTTTATTTGGACTGGAGGCCTGTGACCAGCAGTGTACCACAAGGATCTAATGGATTTTGTCATTTATGTAAATGATTTGGATGTGAATATTAGTAAGAATGGTTAGTGAGTTTGCAGGTTACACCAAAATTGGTGAGGTAGTGGACAGTAAAGATAGTTAACTCAGAGTAAAATGGGACCCTGATAAGATGTGCCTAAGGGCTGAGGAGTGGCTGATGGAGCTCATGTCAGACAAACGGATGGTGTAACACTTTTGTGAGCCAAATTGGGTCAGCACTTGTAGGCAGAATCCTGGGAAGTGTTTCCAAACACAGACAGCTAAACAGAAACTATAGAAACCCTGCAGTGTGGAAACAGGTCATTTGCCCCATCGAGTCCACGCTGACCCTCCAGATAACATGCTGACCAACACACCCATACGTTACCCCAGTAACTCTACATTTCCCTTACACAATCCACCTAACCTGCATTTCCCTGGATACTTTGGGGCAGTTTAGTAAGGCCTATCCTATGCACTTTTAGACTGTGGGAGGAAAACCAAGCACCCGAAGGAAACCCACACAAACACGGAGAGAAAAAGCAAACACAGCACAAAGAATCACCAAAGGGTAGAATCGAACCCAGGTCATTTGCGTTTTAAGGCACTATTGCGCGCCACTTTGCCACCGAACGACTATCAGGGCGAGTGACTTATTTCTCCCACTTTCTCTGGATCTGTCACATCTGTTCTGATGATGTTGAATTCCAGCGTGGTGCCTCTGTCAAGCCCTCCTTTACCTTCACCCCAGGATTCACATTCCAATGGACAGGGCCTTACGCTGTGACTGACACATTGCCTGCACATTTGCCCTCACCCCTTCTCCTCCTATCCAGATCAAGTGTTCCATTAATACTACAGCATGAAAGATAATTGCTGATCTAAAATAAAACAAAGAGCTGTATACTCTGGAGATCAGTAAACAGTACTGTTCTGATGATGACTACCCAGATTTGAAACATAGACTCTGTTCTCTTCTGACAAAGGATTGCAAGAAAGTGACAACTGCAAATGCAGTGAATTCTAAAGTGAATTCCTGATGAAGGGTTTATGACTGAAACATAGTCTTTCCTGCTCCTCGGATTCTGCCTGACCTGCTGTGCTCTTCGGGGGCCACACTTTTCGACTTTTTTCCTGCAGATGCAACCAGACCCGTTGAGTTTTTCCTGCAAATTCTTGGGTATCTAATTTCCAGTTTATAACAGAAACGAAGTTTTCCCTGCAGCATTATCTTCCATGTGCATCTCCCACCAGTGTTTGATCTCCTTCTTGGCGCTAAGCTGCAGTCAAACTGTTTCTGTGTAAACTGAGCACCGTAGTGAGATGAATGGTAGATTCAGCGAGATTTTTCTTGATGCCTTTCTCGATGCTACAAAATCTCACTGCATTTTGTTGGAAAAACGCATGGATAAGAAAGGCTGAGAAGGATATGGGCTAAGTGCAGGGATATGGAGTCAATGTGGACTGACATTTTGGTCGGAATGGACCAGTTCTGGCTGAAGGGCCTGTCTCTGTGCAGTAGGATTGTATGACTGTCAAAGAAAGTAGTTTGGGATATAGACAGTGGGTGGGGCGGGGGGGGGGGGGGGGGGGGGCTTGAGAAACAATGTCATGGAAAGATATGTTCAGAGGTTTCAAAATTCTGAATGGAGACATGTCGATAGCATCTGGCAACATAAGCCAACATTTCCAGGAATGATGGGTGAATGGGATATTGGTGTGAGTTCAGATGATGGAGAGTTTTGGATGAGGATTTGTTCTGCAGCTTTGTACCTGGGAGTGGGGTCTGCAGCGTCTTTGACTCTGGGCTGAATCTAACACTAATTTCTCTCAGTGTCATTTTCATTGAGTGACAGAGGTTAAGTCTGTATGAGACTGAGCTAGTTTCCTGGTTCTATCTTATCGAACTCACCTCATTAACTACCACCCCAATGCATTGTGTCCCTGTCATTCAACGCCAGCCTGATTTCTCCCACTCAGCATAGTTGTAGGTACTCACCATCGCCGGAAATCCCTGGATATTCCATGTTCCATGGCACTGATGCCAAAAGTAAATGCCAGTGGGCAAATAATTGAGCTTTCTCAGTTCGGAGATGCCCTGCCCAGTTGAGGCCGAGCATGGCAGATAAGACAATAGATAATAGACAATAGACAATAGGTGCAGGAGCAGGCCATTTGGCCCTTCGAGCTAGCACCAGCATTCATTATGATTATGGCTGATCATCCACAATCGGTATCCTGTTCCTGCCTAATCCCCGTAACCCTTGATTCCACCATCTTTAGGAGCGCTATCCATCCATAAGGGGCAATTACAACACGGGTTTGTCGACAGGGGCATTGATGTCCTGGTAGATGAGGTAGTAGAGAGGGCGACCATTCTCTTCTCAAAGGGAGCCGCACCACCAGACCCACCGAGCATGCTCTGAGCTCAACAACCCAGCTCAGTGCAGTATCTGTGGTCTGAAGAAATATCCAGCAATACAGGGCAAGCATCAATAACTTTCCCCACTCTGTCAGGATACGGGTCATTGTATTCTCTCTGCTCCCTCACGTTCACTGTATATCTGTTATAGCACCTACCTCAGAACAAGGCTCATGCTCCAACATTCCCACTGCTGTAGGCAGCACCTCCCCCTCCTGTCTCTAGCCTTTGTGATACCCCCACTCATTTATAGAATGCTCTGAAGAGTGCTGATTATGGAATGTTCAAGATAACCTTCCAAACAATTCCCGGTTTCAGGAGAATGACAGTGCCCCAGTGTGGTAAACCGGAAGGGAAGGAACAGTGTGCTTTTTAAAAATTAAAATTACATGCACACGGAATTGAAATCCATCATGAGGTCATTCTGTCCTTCAAACGTGCTCTATCACTAAATACGATCGGGAGTGATCTAACTGTCTCCTGAGCTCCATGTTATAGGAACTTTCAGTCATTCTACTCCCGGCTTCCTGTCACTGACCAGATGACACTCAGGCATTTTTATCCTGGGTTTCTTCAAGCATGTGTTCCTGAGGCATTTCCCATGGGGAGGGACTCAACTACCAATATGTCCCATCAGCTTTCTATTTTCATGCAATAGTAAGCATCCTTCACACAGACCAATCAGAAATATACTGTTATTTAATAGTTGTCGATATCTGAACACAATTGATATTCTAGTTATTTTGCTTGTATCACTTTATTGCATTCAGCTCAATATAGCATCGAAATACTTGTTTTCACAATTTCCAGCTGAAAACATTTTTTATCCTCAGCTGGTACCTTGACCGTTACCTGAATTGTACCTTTTTCCTTGTTATGAATGTTTCTCTTGCACTTTGTCTGTGAGTGTTTCTGTCTGAAACAGTTACACAGGCTCCCACTCTGTTGGCTGGACGGCTGGTTTGTAATGCAGAGGAAGGCCAATAGCGCCGGTTCAATTCCCCACACTGACAGAGGTCACTCTCTCCCGGGCTCAACTCCACTTTCCTACTAACCCCTCAACTCGCTGATATGTCAAAATCCAATCCAGCCCATCTGTAAAAACATTCAGTGACCCAGTTTCCACAACTCTCTGGGTTAGTGTAATTCAGACTTCACGGCCTTCTGAAAGAAGATATTTCTTTGTATCTCAGGTTGAAATCGATATCCCTTATTCTGTCTCTGAGTTCGAGACTCTGCCCAGGTGTGGAAACACATTCTCAGCATCTACCTTGTGAAGTCGCCTCTGTATCCTTTACGTTTCAGTAATGTCACGCTCATTCATTTCAAGCACAATGAATAATCGCCTCACCATTTTAGATGTATTCAATAATTCAACCCTTTCATCCCAGGAATTTGTGCATTGTATCATTCTAGTTACTTGCTGCAACACCACGGTGATATAATGTTTCATACACAGGAACACTCCAATCCTTTTTTACTGCTCCTTTGTTGGGAGTCACCCTCATTAAATAACAGCCTACTTTTTCGTTCGCAGTCTCATTCTCAAACTCGGATGTATATTGCATTCAGCTCCCGCCGTCAGGCTGTCAGAATAGACTGTAAATAACTGATGCCATCGGACTGGTATGTTTGATACCTCAGGAGATATGTCTTTATCATAACGATCCATTAATCCTGACTCTCCGATTTCTACATGTTAACCACCCGTCATCCCATGCTAATACATTGTCCGTAACACGACGAGCTTTTGTAAGAACCTTTATTTTGTTTTACGTTGTGGAAGATCTCTGGAAAGCCATATGCCTACCAGTTCCCCTTTATCAAGTCCGCATGTTACATTTTCAGGGATCTCAGAATAACTTTGCAGGCAGAATATAGTTTCCCATTCACAAAATCATGCTGACTCTGCGTGAAGCTTTTCGAAATGCCCTTCAATTCTTGCCTTAATAATACTCTCGCAGATTCCCAGTAATAATCGTTAGGCTAAATGCTTCCTGCCTTCAGTCTCATTACTTTCTTGAAGACAGGCACCACATTGGAGCTTCTCCAGTTTCGCTGGAATACTCCTGAAATCGAGAGAGTTATGGAATCTTTCACACAGTCCCACCAGTCATTCTGTAACCAGTTTTTATTTTAAAAAATCAACTGTGAATTACTGCTGACCGGTCTACTCTTACTTTTATCCGTTTGTTTAAAAACTTGTTCCTTTTGTTAGAGACAGTTCAGAAACTTGCCTCCTATTAACATTTTGTCTATATAATTGACATGCTTACAGTGCCTTCTCCGTGAGGAACAATGCAAAGTACTGGTGTAATTTTTTGCCTGTTCCCTGTAGCCAGTTCCCCAGTCACATCCTCCAAATGGCCTCAATATACTTTCCAGACTTCATTTCTATCTAAGGTCACACACTCATTTTGAACTTTTTTATATATACACAGAAACGTTTGTGATGCTTGTTGTTATATTTCTTGCCAATTTACTTACATTATATCTTTTGTTCCCCTTTTCTCGCTTTCCAGATTCATACAGTCAGATCATGCACGAACAGACCCTTTGGTCCAACTTGTCCATGCTTAACTAAACTCGTCCCATCTGCTTTCATGTGTCCCATATGCCTCTAAACGTTTCCCATTTATATATTTGACCAAATGTCTTTTAAATGTTGCAGCTGTACTTCCATCTACCACTCTTCCTCTTGCAGTTCATTCCATACACACATCACCCTATATGTCAAAAATTGCACCATTGGCCCTTTTAAAACTTCTCCCTTTCATCTTCAAGCGATGTACTCTATGTTTGAACTACCCCCTCCCCCCCAAACCCCCATGCCCGCCACCCCTCTCCTTGGCTCTCCACCCAATCGATGCCTCTCATGATTTTATAAACTTCTATAACTTCACTTTTCAACCTCCTCCATTCCATCTAATACTAACTTCAAGAACAAGCATTTAATCGTAAGCGCTGAAAATTTGAAACAATATTCAAATGACAGTTAAACAACACAGACAAAACTTTATACTGTGATTTGTTTTTAATCAAAATATCAATACTAAGACAGCATGAAACCCTTACCAGTGCCATTAGGAAGTCAAACCCTTAAATTCCTTTGTCGAAAGAGGGTGATGATCCCTACACTGAAAGTGTATATCTAGCCAAATCCAAGTAAGAAAGGGAATTCTTATACCACACGGTAAGCATGCAGTTGCCTTTAGCAGAGGGAGATGAAGGCTGAGTATACTTGTTGAAATTTGGATCACAGTGTGAATTCAGTGCAGGGGGGGTGGGGGTGGGGGTGGGGGTGGGGGTGGGGGTGGGGGGAGGTGATTTCAATAAGGAAACTCCAAGAAGGAAACTTTCCGGAATGAGATGTGAGTGGGAGGTGTAAAACAACATGAATGTAGAGGTCGAGTCACACTGAGACCAGAAGCAAAGTGGCAGCACAAAACACACCTTGATGCTAGTGCAGGGCAGGTAGACATGTTCAAAAAGCCTCAGATAGGAACCATAATGTGAGACAATGTGCTTTGTAATTGGACAGGGTAACCTGGAATCACGAAGGGGAGATGAGCAGGGAAGAGGATGGGGCAGCAATGGCAGGGGTTTCTGGGGGTAATTCAGGCAGCACAGTTGACATTCATGCCCAGCATCTGCTCATGGTCCCTGAAATATACACCCTAAATCTGGGCACACACTAATGCTCGTTAATTTGCGATGGAATAGTATCCTTGACATATTTTGTCAACCACGGGCGGTTCATCTTCTTCTGAGTCCTTCTTTTTTTGAACAGAAACAATAATTGCTGAGTGTTATGGGTATCTGCTTGAATGTCTGCTCCTATATGCCCACTGACATTCCTCTGGGTTTATTTCCTCATCCCTCTTTAGAACAGATGTGACGCAGAAATCCTCAATCTAAAGGTTTGGTTCTTTTCAATCATTCAGGAGAAACTTCTGCATGTGGGTGAACACATGGTCTGCGGAGGCTGACTCCATTCTCCCAGCTTCTCCATCTCTGTTATTTCTCTTTGATGATGCTACATTGCAGTGAGCTGCCTCTGACGTGACTTACTTTTTCTGCAAACCAGAAATCCGCTAACTCTGGTGGACAGGGCCTTCAGCTGTCACAGTCCCATCGCCCACAGTGTCGCCCTCACTCCATCGCGGAATCCACATTCATGGGATCATCCTCGGCCACTTCCACCACCTCCAGCAGGACTACACCATCAAACACATTAGATTAGATTACTTACAGTGTGGAAACAGGCCCTTCGGCCCAACAAGTCCACACTGCCCCGCCGAAGCGCAACCCATCCATACCCCTACATCTACCCCTTACCTAACACTACGGGCAATTTAGCATGGCCAATTCACCTGATCTGCACATCTTTGGACTGTGGGAGGAAACCGGAGGAAACCCACGCAGACACGGGGAGAATGTGCAAACTCCACACAGTCAGTCGCCTAAGGCGGGAATTAAACCCGGGTCTCTGGCGCTGTGAGGCAGCAGTGCTAACCACTGTGCCACCGTGCCGCCCACATCGTCCCCTCCCGTCCACTGTCAGCATTACATGGTGGCCATTCCTTCTGTGACACCGCCATCACCCTAAACACTTCCCCACTCCCCCCATGGCACCTTCTCATGCAATTGCAGAAGGTGCAACACTTGCCCATTCTCCTCTTCAATCCTCACTGTTCAAGGCCCCAATCAGTTGAAGCAGCATTCCACTTGTATACGTTCAATCCAGTCTCCTGTCATTGCTGCTCACAATGCAGTCCCCCTTACACTTGGGAGACCAAACAGAGACTGTTTTGAGGAACACTTCCACTCTGTCTGTAGGAATAATCCTGACCTTCCCATTGCTTCGCATTCCAATAACCTACATTGCTCTCATGTGAGTTTTCGGTCCTGAACTGCTGTAATGTTCCAAAGAAGCACAACCCAAGCTTGAGTAACACCTCACTGTGCACTTTGGTATATTACAGCCAGTAGAAGTTAATATTCAATTCCATAATTACACAGCCTGACCCCATTATGGCTGTTCTCCATTTTTCATAAATTCTGCTTCCTGGTTTCCCTATCACCTTGTCTGTGACTTGTTTATTTTGCAATCAATAGAGAGAACGCATTTCTCCCATTTACACTTTAATTTACACCCATTTTACATCTGTTTCTCGTTCACCACAATTAAAAGCTCATTCCTTTATGGCACTGCATCTCCACATGCTCTGTTTCACATCATCCCTCGATCACTTTTGTCAAGGGATTAAGGAGTTTTTTTTCTTTTCTGAATAAGGGTCACGCTGGACTTCAAACACTGTCTCTGTTTCTCTGTCTCTCTGTCTCCAGTAATTTCTTGTTTGAACAGCTTGAAAGAGGTGTGTCCAAGCCGCTCAAATGCCCTGTCCATCATGGAGCACCATACACCGGGGAGTGAACAGTAATGCAAGATATAGAAATTCATTGGTTCTGAAATGACATAAGACTGGCATCATTAACGCTACAGAGTTCTTAATGAAGATCATGGAGAGAAAAAGAGGGAAACACATTCAATGTAAACACCGAAGGTGGCACGACTGGAAGGGAAAAGATCCATATGAATGTTAGAATTAGAATCGCTTCAGTGTGGACACAGGCTCTTCGGCCCAACAACTCCAAAACGCTTCTCTGAAGACTAAACCAACCAGACCTATTCCCATATCCTATACTTACCCCTAACAAATAGACCCAACCTACGCATCCCTGAACACTATGGACAATTTAACAAGGTCAATGCACGTAAACTACACATTTTTGGACTGTGGTTGGAAACCGAAGCACCCGGAAGGAACCCACGCAGACAAAAGCAGTTGCCAAAGGATGGAAGCGAACTTGAGTCCGCAGTGTTGTGAGGCAGCAGTGCTAACCACGGACCCATGGTGCTGCCCAGAGAAATACGCTTAGGTGTTTTGAGAATCATGACAGTTAGGAGGTGTGACATCATGGACAAACGCTCAGAAGAATGAGAATACGAAAATGGAAGTGTCATCACATCCGAAACCAGAGTAGGTCATGGGGTGATGGGTGAATGGGTCTCGGTGTGAGCTTGGGGATAGACGGCTGAATTGCAATGCAGAAATTGCAGCTCAAAACTGGGAATTCATGTGGTACTGTCGATCACAGCCGCACAGAAGGAGAATTGTATTGAATCAAAATCTGTAACTTTATGCCCAGAATAATCCCTCAGTCTATCATTCCCATTAAGATGATTGATGTTTCAGAGACGAGTTGGGTAATGTACTAGGGTCAGAAGCATGTATACCTAAAACTGATGACAATCCATTTAAAGCTACCACACTTGACCACTGTATTTACATTCCAAACAGCAGGACTAATATCTGGTAGAGAGGGAGAAATGATAACAAAGCAAACAGATCCAATAGGAGCTCTACAGTACTGCCACATCCAGTCTGAAATGGAGTTGAACTATGAAACAACTGACGATCAAAGAGGATTCCACAAATATTATTTAAAAACAACATTGTTCAATGGGATTAGGGTGTCACTGGTTAGCTCATCATTTATTGCCCAGAGGATAGTAAAGAGTCAACCACATTGCTGTGGGTCTGGAGTTACATGTGTCCAGAGCAGATATAGATGGCAGTTTCCATTCCTTAAGGACAACAGGGAACCAGATGGGTTTGTCCTACAATCAGCAATTGATTCATGATCTCATCATTAGACTCTTAATCCCAAACATGCACTGGATTTGAATTCCACCATCTACTTTAACAGGATTCGAACTCAGATCACCTGAACATTACTGGGTTTGTTAGACTAAAATCTCAGCAGCTATTGCTGAGGCTATTGCGCTACCATCCCTCGAAATAATGGAACCTTCCTGTACATAAGTGTAAACGACAAGGATGCCGTGTCTGCACCATCCTCGGGCAGACTTGTTGATTGAATGACGCCCACAGAATCACAGATGCCAGTCTCCAACCAATTCGATTCGCTGCACGTGATATGAAGAAACAGCTGAACACATTAGACACGACAAAGGCAATGGTCCCTGAAACCATTCTTACAAAAGGACTGAAGACTTGTGCTGCACAACAAGCCATGTCCCTGGGGACGCTGTGTCATTCCAGCTCCAAGTCTGACATCTCCCTGGCAATGTAAAAAATTACTCAACTATGTCCCATCCCCTAAGAGAGGAATAATTACAAGCTGACCAATTACCACCCCCTCAGTCCCATCACGACAATCAAATTGGTGAGAATTCTTTCTGACAGAGATGTCAAGCAGCAAAGAAATAATCGGCTCAGTGTGGTTTTTCATAGGTCCCCATGTGGAGATTGTGCAGTTGTGGAAATGTCACTGGATTAC
The DNA here is from genome assembly GCF_047496795.1 of Chiloscyllium punctatum. Classification (NCBI taxonomy): domain Eukaryota; kingdom Metazoa; phylum Chordata; class Chondrichthyes; order Orectolobiformes; family Hemiscylliidae; genus Chiloscyllium; species Chiloscyllium punctatum. The sequence goes on along the minus strand of NC_092755.1, from coordinate 36,834,625 downwards.
CATTCCAGACCAAGGCTAATTCATTGACTGCTGGTGAAAGTTGACAACAATCAATAAAATAACGAGATGTAAAATCTGGTGCCAGTAATACTGACATTGAAGCCCATGTCAGTTGTCAACATAAATTTTCTGTCCCATTGTACTTTCAAGAAGTGAATCTCCCATGCTTTCCTTGTCTTGCCTAAATGTGACTTCCATATAGATACACAGCCATGTGGTAAACTCATCAGTGGTCTCCGAAACTGCAAGGCCGTTGTATCAAACTGTTCCGAGGTCTTACAGGATGAACCCAGACAGAACACTGAGCACCAGCCTCTTTATCGGAAAAGGGAACGGGAAACACAGTCCGTCGACCCATCAGAGACCTCCTTCCTAACATCTGAGAGTTTGTAACAACATTTACTGAGCTTTCCCACAATCTGCGCAGAAACAATAGACAATAGACAGTAGGTGCAGGAGTAGGCCATTCTGCCCTTCGAGCCTGCACCACCATTCAATATGATCATGGCTGATTATCCTTAATCAGTATCCTGTCCCTGCCTTATCTCCATAACCCTTGATTCCACTATCTTTGAGAGCTCTATCCAACTCTTTCTTAAATGAATCCAGAGACTGGGCCTCCACTGCCCTCTGGGGCAGAGCATTCCACACAGCCACGACTCTCTGGGTGAAGAAGTTTCTCCTCATCTCTGTCCTAAATAGTCTATCCCGTCATTTTAAACTGTGTCCTCTGGTTCGGCACTCACCCATCAGCGGAAACATGTTTCCTGCCGCCAGAGTGTCCAATTCTTTCATAATCTTATATGTCACAATCAGATCCCCTCTCAGTCTTCAAAACTCAAGGGTGTACAAGCCCGGTCGCTCCAGTCTTTCAGTGTAAGGTAATCCTACCATTCCAGGAATTGACCTCGTGAACCTACGCTACACTCCCTCAATAGCCAGAATGTCTTTCCTCAAATATGGAAACCAGAACTGCACACAGTACTCCACGTGTGGTCTCACCAGGGCACTGTACAGCTGCAGAAGGACTTCTTTGCTTCTATACTCAATCCCTCTTGTTATGAAGGATAGCATACTATTAATCTTCTTCACTACCTGCTGTACCTGCATGCTTACCTTCATTGACTGGTGTACAAGAACACCCAGATCTATTTGTACTGCCCCTTTACCTAAATTGATTCCATTTAGGTCGTAATCTCCCTTCCTGTTCTTGCCACCAAAGTGGATAACCATACATTTATCCAGATTAAACTGCATCTGCCATGCATCTGACCACTCACCTAACCTGTCCAGGTCACCCTGTAATCTTCTAACATCCTCATCACATTTCACCCTGCCACCCAGCTTAGTATCATCAGCAAATTTGCTAATGTTATTGCTGATACCATCTTCTATATCATTAACATATATTGTGAAAAGCTGCGGTCCCAGCACGGATCCCTGCGGTACCCTACTGGTCACTGCCTGCCATTCTGAAATGGAGCTGTTTTTCACTACTCTTTGTTTCCGATCAGCCAACCAACTTTCAGTCCAAGTTAGTACTTTGCCCCCAATACCATGCGCCCTAATTTTGCTCACTAACCTCCTATGTGGGACTTTATCAAAAGCTTTCAGAAAGTCCAGGTACACTACATCTACTGGATCTCCCTCGTCCAGCTTCAGAGTTACATCCTCAAAATTTTCCAAAAGATTAGTCAAGCATGATTTCCCCTTCATAAATCCATGCTGACTCTGACCTATCCTGTTACTACTATCCAGATGTGTCTTAATTTCATCCTTTATAATAGACTCGAGCATCTTTCTCACCACTGAGGTCAGACTAACTGGTCTATAATTTCCTGTTTTCTCTCTCCCATCTTTCTTCAACAGTGGTACATCGGGAAAAGGGTAGGTCATCCAACACATTGAGCCTTCCCCACTCTAGGTTCAATTGACTTTTCCCAAACACTATATACACTATAGCCTTTGAAGTGATTAACTATCTGGATAAAAAATGATCTTCGGTCCGTCCATTTGGTGAAGAAGTCAACAAAGGTATACACATAAGCCTCTTCACAGAGCAACAGGTTTACATCAATTCCTATTGAAATGTTAACCGTTATTTGATTTTTCCAAGCAATGTGCTCAATGTCACGTCTATCCACATTGTTCTTCACCTGCCACGTATTTGCCCATTCCCTCCAATTATCTCAATCACATTTGAACTTCTTTACATCCTGATCACCCACTCACAATCTCAATTTGGGGCCATCAGCAGATTTGGAAGATTACACACAAAGCCATTGAAAAAATGTTTGATATGTTTTCTGAACAGCAGGGGTCCAAACATCAATTCCTGGATTATCATACTAGTAATTGCTTTCCACTCCAAAATACACAGAACTGTTTATGCTGATAAACATTTTCCTTGAAACTGTCCCATTCTCAACCCATGCCAGTATATTAGATCTAGCTGTTACACACTGTTATGGACCAGGACAGACATCCTCAAATCACTTCAAGGAAGTAACGCAGACCCAACCTTTTCTCATTGACTTAAGCAGGTGTAAGGTGGATACTCCAGAGGTGATGCAGCTGAATGAAACACAAACACAAGAGGATAGCAGATAGAATAACTTAACTATCTGAAAAAAAAACAAATTATCTCTCAACTCCAGATTCAACCCAGTGAAACTCTTCTGCACCCCATCCAATGCCAGTACATTATTTCTCAAGTAAGGCAGCTTAAACTTCGTACAATACTCCAGGTGTGGCCTCACCAGCACCCTGTACAGCTGCAAAATAACTTACCTTATTTTAAATTGAATCCCTTCAGCAATGAAATACAACATATCATTTGCCTTCCTCAGTACTTGCTGTACCTGCAGACCAACCTTGTGTGATTCATGCACAAGGACACCCAGGTCCCTCTGCAGAGCAGCATGCTGCAACGTTTTACCATTCAAATAAGAATCCTTTTTACTGGTACTTCTAACAAAATAGATGAATTCACATTACCTGATATCGTATTCCATCTGCCAGACATTTGCCTACGCACTCAAAGTATCTGTGTTCCTCTTAAAAAGTTTCATAGATCTCTGCACACTTTGCTCTGCAACACATCTTCGTGTCATCTGCAAACTTTGACAAACTACAGTTGCTCCCAACTCCACATCATTGATATAAATTGTAAATAATTGCAGCCCCAACACTGATCCCTGAAGCACACCACTAGTCACTGATTGCCAGATATGAATAGCACTCATTTAGACCCACCCTTTGCTTCCTGTTAGTCAACCAATCTTCTAACCATACTAATACTTTACCATAACGCCTTCCATTGTTATCTTCTGCAGCAGTGTACTGTGTGGCACCTTGTCGAAGACCTTTTGGAAACATAGATACACCACATCCAATGGGGCCGCATTGTCTACCTTGCTCATAATATCTTCATAAATTTCCAAAAGACTTGTTAAGTATGACCTGCCCTTCGGGAAACAATGCTGTGCCTGCGCAATGGGCCGATTTCTATCAAAATGCCTTGCTATTTCTCCCTTGATAATAAACTCAAGTATCTTCCCCATTACACAGATTGAGTTAACTGGTTTCTATTTCCCCATCTTTTATCTACCAGCCTTTTTAAACAGTGGCATCTCATTTGCTGTTTTCCAATCTGCTGGGACTGCCTCAGAGTTCATCAAATTTGAGAAACTTACCACAATTGCACTTGATATTTCTCCCGCTATCTTTTTTCGTACCCTGGGATGCATTTCATTCGGGAACTTGTCTGCCTCTAGATCCATTCACTTACCCAACACTACCTCCTCCATAATAATGATTATGCACATGTCTTCACCTATCCTCATCTCTTTGTCAATTACTGGCATGTTATTAGTGTGTTCCACTAGGAAGATCGATACAAAATGCCTGCTCAATGCCTCAGTCACTTCATCATATCCTACAACTAAATGTTCCTTCTCATCCTCTCAAGGGCCAACATTTACATTAGCCACTCATTTTCATTTTATATATTTAGGGAATCATTTGCAATCTCTTTTCATATTCTGTGCTAGTTTTTTTTTCTTGTGTTCGATCCTACTTTTCTTTACAGCTCTTTTCGTGGCTTTCTGTTGACCATTAATGATTTTCCAATCTTCTAGGTTCCTGCTGTTCTTGGCCACTTTGCATGTCTTCCCTTTAAAGGTGGTAGCCTCGCTTATTGCTGAGACACCCGATGCAGATTACCCCTTTTCTTAGAGTCTTTCCTTTTCACTGAATATACGTTTGCTAAGGACTTTGAAAAATTCCTTTGACATCCTCCACTGCTCGTCAACTCTCACCATAAAGTATTTGTTAGTAGTCAACTTTAGCCAAGTCCTCTCTCATTCTGTTGTAGTGTCCCTCATTTAATCACAGGACCCAGGTATTGAATTTTATCTTCACGCTCTCCATCTGTATTTTAAATTCAACCATACTGTGATCATTCCTTCCAAGTTGATTTCTCACTTTGAGGTCATTAATTATTCCTGTCTCATTTACACAGGACCAGATCTAGCATAGCTTGCTCCTTATTGTACGTGCTTTTATGTTAGAACAGTTAAACCCAGACATTTCGGATTCACTGCTTTTAAGACACCTTTGAAAAACAAAACAAGGACAGCATGACAGCAGGCCATGGGCATTTATCAGATTTCAGTCCAAATATTTTCTCCAAAACTGTTTATTTACTTATTTGATTGTATTTCCTGTTTTTCTTTCAATAGACTAAGAACTGCTTGGAAGTTTAATTTTTTTTTCATGAGGGCAGAAATGAAGTAGTCGCTTCATAGTCTGACTTTTTCCTGATCTCCTTTCGCTGGTTTTGGATTGTAAGAAAGCTACAATTATATTTGCCAACATTTCACCATGGTATATTGTACTTTGAGAAGCTTTTACGTTTCACGCTTGTTTAATGTGCTTTTCTGAAACCTATTACGTCCTGTTTTAAGCTGTTCAATGACTGACCTTCCACAGCCATACAATCACAGAAGCATAGCCTGTGTAGCATCAAAATTACAGCACGATATATATTACTCCAACTTTACTACATCAGTACCATAGCCATGAATAGTTTGACACTTCAACTGCTCGTCCAAACACTTTTTAATGGTTGTGAGGTGACCCGTGATCGCTCCACCCCCCACCCCCTCCTCCTCCCCCCCACCCCACACCCTCCTCCCCCGCCCACCCCCACTCCCTCCTCCTACCCCCCAACCCCACCCCCTTCTCCTCCCCCTCACTCTCTCCTCCACCCCCACCCCCACCCCCACTCCCACCCCCACCCCCTCCTGCTCACCCCCACCCCCTCCTCCTACCCCCCACCCCCACCCCCTCCTCCTACACCCCACCCCCCCACCCTCCCCCTCCCCCCCTCCCCTCCCCCTCCCCCCCTCCCCCCCACACCCTCCCCCTCTCCCCCACTCCCTCCCCTTCCCCCTCCCTCCCCCTCCCCCTACCCCCCACCCCCCCACCCTCCCCCTCCCCCCCCCAACTCCCTCCCCCCCACTCCCTCCCCCTCCCCCTCCCCCTCCCCCTCCCACAACCTCCCCCCTCCCTCCCACCTCCCCCAACCTCCCCCCTCCCTCTCCCCCCTCCCTCTCCCCCCTCCCCCTCCCTCTCCCCCTCTCCCTCCACCCCGACCCTCCCCCTTCGCCCCCTCCCCCTCCCCCTCCCCCTCCCCCCACATTCCCCCTCCCCCTCCCCCCACATTCCCCCTCCCCCCTCCCCCTCCCCCCACATTCCCCCCCCTCCCCCTCCGCACACATTCCCCCTCCCCCCTCCCCCTCCGCACACATTCCCCCTCCCCCCCCTCCCCCCACCCTCCCCCCACATTCCCCCTCCCCCCTCCCCCCCCCCTCCCCCCCACCCTCCCCCCACATTCCCCCTCCCCCCTCCCCCCACCCTCCCCCCACCCTCCCCCCACATTCCCCCTCCCCCCTCCCCCCACCCTCCCCCCACCCTCCCCCCACATTCCCCCTCCCCCACCCTCCCCCCACATTCCCCCTCCCCCCTCCCCCCACCCTCCCCCATCCCCCCTCCCCCCACATTCCCCCTCCCCCCTCCCCACAACCTCCCCCTTCCCCCCTCCCCCCCTTCCCCCCCCTCCCCCCTCTTCCTCCCCACCACCCCCCTCTCCCCACCCTCCCCCTCCCCCCCACCCTCCCCCTCCCCCCCTTCCCCCCCCTCCCCCCCTTCCCCCCCCTCCCCCCTCTTCCTCCCCACCACCCCCCTCTCCCCACCCTCCCCCACCCTCCACCCTCCCCCCCTCCCCCACCCTCCCCCTACCCCTCCCCCCTACCCCTCCCCCCTACCCCCACCCTCCCCCTCCCTCACCCCTCACCCCTCCCCCCTCCCTCCCCTCTCCCTCCCCCCTCCCTCCTCTCCCCCACCCCTCCCCCTCCCTCCTCTCCCCCACCCCTCCCCTATCCCTCCACCCTACCCCCACCCTCCCCCCTACCCCCACCCTCCCCCCTAACCCTCCCCCCTACCCCCACCCTCCCCCCTCCCCCTCCCTCCTCTCCCCCCACCCTCCCCCTTCCCCCCACCCTCCCCCTCTTCCTCTCCACCACCCCCTCTCCACCTCCCCTTCCCTCCTCCCCCTCTTCCTCACCACCACCCCCCCTCTCCCCCTCCCCTTCCCCCCTCCCCCCTCCCCCTCCTCCCCCTCCCCCTCTCCCCTCTCCCTCCCCCTCCCCCCACCCTCCCCCCTACCCCTCCCCCCCTACCCCCACCCTCCCCCCTCCCTCCCCCCTCCCCCTCCCTCCCCCCTCCCCCTCCCACCTCTCCCCCCACCCCCTCCCTCCTCTCCCCCCACCCCCTCCCTCCTATCCACCCCCACCCCTCCCTCCCCTCCCCTCCCCCTCCCCCTCCCCCCTCCCCCTCACCCCTCCTCCCCCTCCTCCCCCTCCCCCTCCCCCCTCACCCCTCTCCTCCCCCTCCCCCCTCAGCCCCCTCCCCCTCCCCCTCCTCCCCCTCCCCCTCACCCCTCCCCCTCCCCCTCCCCCTCACCCCTCCTCCCCCTCACCCCTCCTCCCCCTCCCCCCCTCACCCCTCCACCCCCTCCCCCTCCCCCTCCCCCTCACCCATCCCCCCTCACCACTCCTCCCCCTCCCCCTCCCCCTCCCCCTCATCCCTCCCCCTCCCCCCTCACCCCACCCCCTCCCCCCTCACCCCTCACCCCTCCTCCCCCTTACCCCTCACCTCTCCCCCTCCCCCCCTCACCCCTCCTCCCCCTCCCCCTCACCCCCCTCACCCCCCCTCACCCCCCTCCCCCTCCCCCTCACCCCCCTCCCCCTCCCCCTCCCCCTCACCCCTCCTCCCCCCTCACCCCCCCTCACCCCCCCTCCCCCTCCCCTTCCCACCTCCCCCTCCCCTTCCCCCCTCCCCCCTCCTCTTCCCCCCTCCCCCCTCCTCCCCTTCCCCCCTCCCCCCTCCCCCCTTCCCCCCTCCTCCCCTTCCCACCTCCCCTTCCCCTTCCCCCCTTCCCCCCTCCTCCCCCTCCCCTTCCCCCCTCCTCCCCTTCCCACCTCCCCTTCCCCTTCCCCCCTTCCCCCCTCCTCCCCCTCCCCTTCCCCCCTCCCCCCTCCCCCCTCCTCCCCCTCCCCCCTCCCCCTCCCCCCTCCCCCTCCCCCCTCCCCCCTCCCCCTCCCTCCTCCCCCTCCCCCCTCCCCCTCCCCCTCCCCCCTCCCCCTCCCTCCTCCCCCTCCCCCCTCCCCCCTCCCCCCTCACCCCTCCTCCACCTCCCCCTCCCCCCCCTCCCCCTCCCCCCCCTCCCCCTCCCCCCCCTCACCCCTCCCCCTCCCCCCTCACCCCTCCCCCTCCCCCCTCCCCCTCCCCCCTCACCCCTCCTCCCCCTCCCCCCCTCCCCCCTCACCCCCCCACCCCTCCCTCTCACCCCTCACCCCTCCTCCCCCTCACCCTCACCCCCCCCACCCCCCTCACCCCCCCTCCCCCTCCCCCCTCACCCCCCCTCACCCCCCTCCCCCTCCCACTCCCCCCTCCTCCCCCTCCCCCCTCACCCCCCCTCACCCCCCCTCACCCTCCTCCCCCCCTTCCCCCCTCCACCCTCCCCCTTCCCCCTCCTCCCCTCCCCCCTCCCCCCTCCGTCCCCTCCCCTTCCCCTTCCCCCCTTCCCCCCTTCCCCCCTCCTCCCCCTCCCCTTCCCCCCTCCCCCCCTTCTCCCCTTCCCCCATCCCCGTTCCCCCCTCCCCCCTCCCCCCTCCTCCCCTTCTCCCCTTCCCCCCTCCCCCTCCTCCCCTTCTCCCCTTCCCCCCTCCCCCTTCCCCCCTCCCCCTCCTCCCCCTTCCCCCCTCCTCCCCTTCCCCCCTCCTCCCCCTCCCCCTCCCCCTCCCCCTCCCCCCTCCCCCCTTCCCCCCTCCCCTCTCCTCCCCCTCCCCCCTCCCCCTCCTCCCCCTTCCCCCCACTCCTCTCCCCCCCCTCCTTCCTCCCCCACCTCAGGAGGTGCATTTCGGACCCCCTCACCCTCTGGGTGAAAAACAATCCCTGAATCCTCGCTCAACCTCAAATCCTTCTTTTTAAACGGGTGCTCCCCTCTTCTTGGCCCTCTGACTAAAAGGCACAGCTGCTGTCTATCCACCCTGTACATGCCCCTCGTAATTTTATCCTTCTGAGTCACGTTCCCCTCAGCTTTCTCTGCTCCAAAGTAAACAAATGGAGCTTATGAAATCTTTCTCCATAGCTGATATGCTCCATACTTGGGGACATCCTGGTGAATCTCTGTGCCCCCTCCAGAATAATCACATTCGTCCTGCAATGTAGCTCCCACAACCCCAAATAGTATTCCATCTTGGCCAAACCAAAGTGCTACATAGCTCTTGTAAGATATGCCTCAATGAGTAAAGGCTATGCCTACTGTTTCCAATGATTTCTTACGTAACCTTTCTGTCTCCCCCGTTACATTCACAGATGTGTGGAGAAGCACCCTCTGAGCTTCCTGGTGTGCTGTTCATTCATTGTGTACTCTTCTGTCTGGTTCCTTCCTCCAAAGTGCATCACCTCATATTTATCAGGGTTACATCTGCCATTGATCCACCCAACTGACCTTTCCATCTGTATCTTCCTGTAACATAAGACCTTCCTCCTCACTGCCAAACATCCAGCCAATATTTGCGTCAAACACAGACTTACTTATCACGCTGTCACTCCCCCTCCACAGTCACACCTGCATCATTTATAAATACCACAAACAATAAGGGACACAGCGCTGATCATTGTGGTACTTCAGGGGACACCGTTCTCCAGTCACACAAATAGCCTTCTACCACCAACTATTTTTGGAAAAATTTTCTCTAACACTGATCTGAAACACACTGGTCTATAATTCCCTGCTCTATCAATACAACCCTTCCTATAAAGGGTGTTCTCCAGTCCATGGGCACCTCTCGTGTGACCAGATTCTATTTAAACATTAGTATCAGCGCCTTTCATCCCTAGTCTCCAACAGCAGCCTGAGATGTAACTGATCTGGACCTGGGGATTAGTTCAATTTTATACCAGCCAATACATCAATCCCTGCTCACATCTTACATCAATCTGTTCACAAGCTTCCCTGTCCATCTTCTTGAATTCTGTAACTACGTTCTCCTTTTTCCAAGTAAACAGACGTGAAGTTCTCATATAACAATCAATCAGCGTTCTCCAGTTTCACACACAGATTCCCGCCTTGATCCCAGACCAAGTCTCCTCAGCAGACCATCGTGTCATCTGAGAGATTAATCAGGAGAATGCCCATTCAGTATATGTGATCAG